>NC_133618.1:453124621-453374621 GCF_048593235.1 Sminthopsis crassicaudata | reverse complement strand
AAAAGGGGTAATAATCATGTCATTGTCCTCCTTACAGGGGTGAGGTGAGGAAATCGATATGAAATTTTTAAAGTACTTATAGAAATGAATACAATTATTAATAATGACTAAGCATCCTGTTATGCATAACGTATCATGGCCGTTGTCTTTCTTATGATTTTGTCTGATGGATAAGATAAAATATGATTCCCTACTCTCACAAAGCCACTTGGAAAGATAAAGCTAACACTCAAGAAATTGTCATAAACCATCCAGAGATATGCATGAGCTATACACAGTACATAGTAGGTCCTGAGCGAATGTTTGTTGTTGACTTCAGGTGACATAGTCACCCAGGTAGTAAGTGACACACACAAGGCTTGAGCCCGGGTCTGTGACTGTGATTTTGCTCCAAATCCAGTTTTGCTCTTTTTCATTGTACCGTGCTGTCATGGTAGCCTTGGAATCAGAAGACTTGGATTCATATCCTGGTTCTGACATTTACCATCAGAGGAACCCTTCAGGCCCAAATTAGTCTTTGTAAAATACAAGATTGTTGGGGGGGAAATGGAGTCTATAGTGTGCTATGGAAAGGGCAGTACTTATTACAGTCAGAGTGATGGACAAGGATGGAAAAGAAGAAGGGAGGCTTGAGGTAAACCAGAATGATAATAATAGGTCACATTTCTTTAGCACTTTTAGTTTTATGAGGTGACCGGGATTACTCATCTTTTGTACTTAAATCCCCAGAGCCTAGCACAGTGCCTGGCACATGGCAAGTGTCTAATAAAAACTCATTGCTTGATTTCCTCACTCAGCCCTTTGGAGAGATAATGGAATTGAATTGTTCCAATGACAGAGAGCCATAAATTTGGTAAGGAGACTTGTCTGGCTGCAGTAAAAGGTGTATTTTGAACAGTAGATGAGATAGGAACCAAACAGGACTAAGTCTGGATTTACATAGAGATAGAGATAAAGATATATAGATAGAGAGTGCAATAGGCAGCCTAGAGAAGAAATGAGGTAAGGATATTGCAAAGTAATGGCAAATTAGGCAAAGTTTCCTGAAAAAAGAATGGCCCAAGGAAAAGAGCCAGTGGCTGAGAGACGGAAGACCTGAATTCTATCACTGTCACTGACTTATGTAACCTTAAACAGGGGTTACATAAACATGTTCCCCTCATGATCTCCGTTTTCCTATCTGTAAAATGAAGAGGATATCCTCGATTATCTCTAAGATCCTTTCTCACTTTGATGCTCTATGTTCTAATTATCTCTTCTCTCTCTGAGATCTATCAAAAATTATAAAAGAATTCTAATTCCCCTTTCCTTAGAATTGTCTGGGGATTAGGGCATGGTCAATATTTCCAGTCTCATCCTTTGGGAGGGGGAGTTAAGCTGTCTCTTTCAACTGATATATTGTCCCTAAGAACATTTCAAGAATCCCCCTGCACACACACACACACACACACACACACAGTGCTAAGCACTTGTTATGTAATTTTTCCCTCACAATAGCCCTAAGGGGATAGTTCTATTATTATCCCCATTTTATAATAAAGGAAAACAGAGGCACAGAGGTTAAGTAGCCTGCCTAGAATTACACAGCTAATAAGTGTCTGAGGTCATATTTGAACTTAAAACTTCCCAACTGGAGGTGCAGCAAGTGCTCTATGCACTGCACCAGCTAGCTGCCACTAATAAAAAGATTTTGTTGAGGAGAATACTTATTATGGATACTACTTCCCCTAAATGTTGTGACCTGATCATCCGATGGATGTCAGAGCTAGAAGAGACCTTTAGGTTACAGGACTTAGAGCAATGAGAATTCTTAGATGTCATGTAGCTCAACCCTCTCATTTAGTAGCTGAGGAAATGGACACTAGTAAAGCAAAGTTGGGATTATGAATCCAGACTATCTGATCCCAAACCTGCATCATGCCCCCCGCTGTCAATATTGTCTAACTCCAGATGCCCCTCCCTTTTTTTAGTAACAGTGGGGAAATCGTGCCGATGAAGTTTATGTAGCTAAGTTGTTAGTAGCATTGGAACTTGAATACAGGTCTCCTGACTCTGAATCCAAGGCTTTTTCCACTCTTCCACTCCCCCCTTCCCTTCATCACATGGGCATTAGCCCCCAAATGTCACTGTGGTTTGATCTGGTCAGAAACCAACCCGAATTCGGAAGAAATGACTTGTGTGTGCCTTATGCAAGAGACTAGGATGACGCCAAGCCCATACCCATAGGAGCCTCCTGGGTCCCTGATTCCGGGTCAGACGTGAGACTCTTCGGCTCAGGAGTCATTAGTAGCTGGCAAAATGAAATTTTCTGTTTCAAAGACAAAAAGACTTGAGAAAGGCTGCTTGGAACTCAAGTGTCTCTTACAAAACAACATTTTGATGACTTAAGTGTGAGTTAATGAGAAGCAGATGGATCCATTTCCCTTGAAATATGCTGGGGCTTCCCAGGGATGGGAAGTCAAGCCTGGGTGTAAAATGGGGTCTTGTTTGCCTTCAAACCTGATTGTCTGAAGGCTAATTGAGGGGACTGGAAGAGCCCCAGCTGGGGTTTCCCCCCAAGCCCTGGGGCAAAGCCAACATTGTCACAAGGGAATAGCATCTGGGAAAGGGGATTTGGCAGTGATTGGCGTGGTCCCTCCGGTGTCAGTTGATTTGAAATGCTCCAGAGGGTTTCCGAATCTCATCACATCCCACCACAGCCCTGTGGGGTAGGAAAAGAAAGGGAATCATGCCCTTTGTGCTGATGGGGAAATGAGTCCTAGAAAAGGGAAGTGACTTGCTTGCAGTCACATGAGTAAATTATTTGACAAAGCCCAGAATAAACACTCAGGTGTCCTGACTCCTAGACAGACTAAGAACCAGAAGCCATAAATCATCAGATCACAGAATTTAAACTTGTTTGTTGCTCATGGGCCATCAAATCCAACCCCCTTATTTTATAGATAAAGAAAATTAAATAGAAAATGCTGAAGTCACTTGGCCAGGTCCCATACCATGGTATCCTCAATTCCATGTGCCTGAAGTCACCGGGGCAACAAGAAAGATAACTTAGGAAGCCAAGATTTCAGACAAAAGATCTGATAAAAGATCTAATGCTCTTTTTAATGTACCACACTGTCTCCGCATTCCTTCCATGTCAATTTGTATCTAACACAATCTTTAACAAATAGGTACAATGCATGTTTGTGAATTTGGAAGGATCACAAGAGCATAGAATTTAGACCTGGAATAAACCTTAGAGATCATCTACTCCAGTGCTTTCATTTTATAGCCTGAGAAAACTGAGGTCAAAGGGGGTAAATTACTTGTCCAAGATTATACAAGTTTATTTATAGGACTTAAACCTCAGATCTCTGAGTCTCTGACTTTTTCTCTAGGGTTGTGGGGAGGAGGAATGAGATAAGATAACTTCTGTAGTACTTCCACTTCTATATCAATGATCTTGTGATCCTAAGACCTCCCTTCTGGGGAGACATGCACTCAACCTGACAATGAGAAGATCTTCTCCAGAAAGGATTTGCATTTGAACCTATCTCTAGTTAATGATCTCTTTCTGTGTTCCCTTCTGTTTATCAGGGTGATATGGTAGGAAGATTGTTAGACCTGGAATAAGAGAACTGGACACAATTTCTGGCTGTTAAGTCTTCTAGTTACCATGGTACTAGGTACCATAAAATAACATTTATTAAAAATAAATTATTTAAGCTTTTAAGGCTCAGGTTTCTCATCTGCAAAATGGGAACAATTAGGGGCAACCACGTGGCTTGGTGGGATAGAACACTGGCTCTAGAGTTAGAATGAGCAGAGTTCAAATATGGCCTGGGCAAGTTATTCAACCCGATTGCCTCAAAAAAAAAAAGAATAATTATACTTGTGCTGTTTATTTTATTATTTTTTATTTTATTTATTTTTTATTATATATATATATATATATTTTATAATATTATCCCTTGTATTCATTTTTCCAAATTACCCCCCCTCCCTCTATTCCCTCCCCCCGACGACAGGCAATACCATACATTTTACATGTGTTACAATATAGTCTAGGTACAATACATGTGTGCAAATATCATTTTCTTGTTTGTGCTGTTTATTTTAAATGGTGAGTAAAAACAAAGCACTTTGTAAGTTTTAAAGAGATAAAGATGTTGTTGTTATTATTCTGTGTGGGATAGAAAGCAGAAACTGCTTCATTTTCTTCTTCCAGATGGAATAAGCTGTCAGACCTGGGGTGGCCCTCATGAAATTCACCTTTCCATTTTCTATTCATAATAAAACTCCTTGATTTCCTACTGCCTTTTCTCCCAGAGACATTTCCAGACTGCTAACATTTCCATGGCCATCACCGCCTAATTTCTTTTAAAGCAGAGGTTTCTGGGGAACGATAAGCAGTGTGGTAGCATAGGAAAAGCACTAGACTAGAAGTCAGGGTGCCTATGCTTTTGTCTTAGATATTCTATGTGACTTATCCTCTCTGGGTTTCAGTCCTCTGCAAAATGGGTCCCCAGTATGAATTACGTGATCTCTGAGTCTCTTCCAGTTCTAGCATTCTCTTTTCTAAGATCTCTACTAGCTCTGACACAGGTATTTGAAATCCTTCTAACCCTGACATTTATTAACAATAACTGACAAAAAACAAGAACTACACAATATTAATGAAATATTATCCCCAAGGCATCTATAGAAAGATGAATACTTCTCCATCAAGAAAGAGGAAGAAAACTGACAGTAGCAGAAATGCTTGGACTTGGAGTCAGGAAGACCCAGGGTCAAATCCTACCTCAGAGACTTACTTGTTGTGTGATCTTGGTTAAGTCAATTAACTACTCTGTGCCTCAATTTCCTCATATGAAGGGGTTTGTCTCAATGACCTCTAAGGTCCTTCCAGGCCTAAATCTTTGATCCTAAGTTCTCAGAACATCTGGCAAATTGATGAACAACTTACATAATACTTCTGAAACTAATAGACAACTCACCAATTGTAAAGGTAAACAATCAGTGTGAACAGTTGGATTTGTTGAATGGAACCTGAAATAATCTACCTTTGGTTGAAGCATGCTAAGTGACCAACATCCAGAGGGAAATCAAAGGCCTTCTTTGAGCAGCATCTACCATAAATGGACAAAGAGGCATTGAATGAATGGCTGAGTAATGCAGACTTGTTTATAGAAAGGAAGTGGTTTGTGATAGTGATTAAGCATCAGATCATTGCCATCAGAGATTACATTATCATTAAGGAGCCCAGATTTATTTATTGACACAGATTGTGCAAGGAAAGAAAAAACTGTGTAACTTGTCACTGCAGAATACAAAAAAAAATATCTACCGAGTAATTAGAAAAACCCATTCAGGGAGCCAGCAGAAGCTTTTTATCTTTCAAAAACTACCAGATATGTAAATCCCTATGCTACAAATGCAGACCCCAAAATAACTTGAAAATTCAACAAATAAATTGGACTGGAAATGAACATAAAAACTGTTGCTGATAATTGACTGAACATAATGTTAATCCGTAAGTATTTAAGAAGATATTCTAAAATCGATGTCACCATGATGAATACTCGTTATCTCCAAACTACAAGGAATTAAAAGCATTCAAGTTATAGAGAACTAAGGGAAGAAATCAAAAATCATGTAAAAGTTGGATGAGAAAACCCACACATCCCTGTCATCCAAGTAGCTGGCAATGCAATGGATAGAGATCAGGGCTTAGAGTCAGGAAGACCTAAATTCAAATCTGGCCTGAGACATGCACCAGCTGTGTGATCCTGGGCCATTTAATCTGCCACATCAGTTTCCTCATCTGTATGTAGAGATTGTAACATCACTTACATCCCGGGATTGTTGTGAGGACAAAATTAGATATGATTTTTAAAGCACTTTGCAAATCTTAAAAACCTATGTCAATACTAGTTATTCTGTCATTCGATTTATCCTAAATTTGATGTTTTTCAGTGAATCTTATACTTATACACTTACCACAATGATCTTATACCCTAATACATTTGATCAATTAAGAAATAATTGTTTTATTTACCTGTGGACTTATTTGCAGAATACAAAAGGATAATATCAAGAACATGTTGAGTGTCTTGAAAGGAGAGCACTAGATGATAATGCAAATAAGAATAAAAAGGAAGAGAAAAGGAAGAAGAGAAGGGGGAACAGAAGAGATTATATAGCTTTATAAGGTTTGTTAAATTTACAGTACCTCACTGATCCTCACAAAAACCCTGTAAGGAAGGTATTACAGTTATTATTGTCTCCATTTCACTGAGATTCAGAAATACTAAATGACTTATCTGGAGGCAGCATAACATAATAAATAAGGTGCTGAAATTGGAGTCAAGAATACTTTGGGTTCAACTCCCTCAGATACTAGCTAGGTCATCTTGAGCAAGTCACTTAGGTTCCATGTATTTCAGTTTCCTGAAATATCCTGAATATCTTGAAATACCCCATAAAAGATCTCTATAGCCCTTTCCAGCTCTGACTCTATGATCACATGACTTACCCCCCTCATATAGTTAGTAAGTATCCAAGGTGGACTTGGACCCAGGGGTCCTGCCTTTCTGTATATTATGATCTCATTTCCCTCTGATGTCCTTCTAAGGTTCCTTTCAGCTCTGGCATACTATGTTCTCTTCATCAGACATTTGTTAATTCATGTCGACAAATAGTCCAAGATCCTTTCTAGCTCTGTGACATCCTGTGGTCTGTGTTCTAAAGTCTCTTTTTAAAGTATGAGATTCACATTCTGTGAATTGATAAATCTCTATCATGTTCTGCTGTACCTGAGCTGGGAGATTAAATTGACTTCCCTGTACTTCCCCAATATTGGTCCTGCTTCCCTCCTGTAGAACCAAATCTTACAAATCTAGAAACTCTGAGGTACTTCCCCTCCCAGGCTGACTTTTTTTTTTTAATACAAACTAGGTAATCTTTTGTCTCAATCCTTATCTAGTCCTCACTCACTGAATAGGGATTACTTCAGACATAGTGAGATCTGAGAAAGACCTTAGTTTAAAAAGGACAAGGTCACCCACTGAGTCTTGGACCATCTCCAGTCATCTTGACTTTTGTCTTGCCACTGAACTACAGTGACTCTGAAGGAGAGAGTGAGGTTTATGACTTTGTGCAACTCTGACTCACTTAAATCCAATTTACATGCAAGTGTGATTTCATTGGTCCTTTTTGAAAACAAAGGATGAACAACAACAGCACAAAAACACTGTTCACATTTTAGAATCATGCACCCTTAGAGTGGGAGGGAGTCTTAGAGATCATCTAGTTCAATCCCTTATTCCCTCATTTTCCAGAGGAAGATACTAGATTTCAGAGGGGGAAAATAATTTGTTTAAGATCATGCAGTGAATGAGAGACAGAGCCAGGACCAGTGGACTTCCATGCATGCTATTGCATTTCTCAGAACTTCAGACTTGTCCAGTGAGTCATTCTTATAGTTGGGACAAGGCTGCCTGTAGGGCATCAGTCAACTAAGGCTTTCATTCTATCTAAATTTCCCTTCACCCTGAAATCATGAGTTCATGGCCCTTTCTCTTTCCACTGACCAGGCAGTCATGCCCAGCTCATCTCTCCACTTCCTCCCCTTGCAGAAGAATGCTCCAGGAGGGGTGTCAGATGACCATCCTAGCAACATCTGGACCATTCTGACCGTCCTTTGCCCTCTTTATTTCTTGAAGGATTAATCCAAAGGAAAACCAAGAGGCCCAGAAATGGCCTTCAGGCTCTTGATTTGACCAGAAAAAGACTTGGATTAGGAAGCAGGAGACCTGGCTCTGAGTCCTAGATCAATTGTTAACACATGGCATGACAAGCTATTTCCCCTCTCTACCTTAGTTTCCTTCCCTAGAAAAATAGAAATATTTGCACCTTCTGCCTTACAAGGCTATCAGGAAGAATGTACCATTTAAGTTGAAAAGTGCTATGGAAATGGAAAAGAGATGTGGGTCAGAATCCTAGCCCTGCCTCTGGGTTATCATAGGATGTTTCATCATAGGAGGAGGAGGAGGAGGAGGAGGAGGAGGAGGAGGAGGAGGAGGAAGAGGAGGAGGAGGAGGAGGAGGAGAAAAAAAGAAAAAAGGAAAGAAGTCTTTAGTTGAAGCTATGATGAAATAAAAGCACAACATCAGGGATGATTAAAGGGAAGTTATGGGAGCATTAGAGTCTTCCAAGTATTTAAGAAATTACATTCTTCTCTGGTAAGTCTGACTCATGTCCAGTTATATGGGAGGTCCACAGGACCTCCACAGGAGTCTCTTCACAGAGGTCAATTGATATTATTATCCCAGTAGGCCCTAACTCTCAGCAAAAGGAAACAAGTGATATGGGACAACACGACAGAAGTATGAGAATCTAGAGATAATTCCCTCCTTGGCTGTCCACTCAGCTTTGTGTGATCTTGAGTCAACAATTGGGAAGCCACTGGATTTGAATTTAAGAAGTTAGAATCCCTCCTCAACCATTAACCAGCTGACAAGTCACTTAATCGGTTGTAAAATGAGGAAGTTGGACTTGATGAACTTTAATGTCTTTTCCATATCTAAATCTGATCTTTTGGACACTCATTAAATACCTATGTGACAAGCACTGTATGACATGTTGGAAATACAAAAAAATGTGAGATAATGCTTAACCTCAGGGGATGGATGATCTCTAAGGTCCTTTGTAGCTCTAACATTCTTTGTTTAATATTAGTAGTTGCTTTCCATCTCTGATTGTTAGTTAATATTCTAACTGTTCCATTTCAAAAACATCAAGTGCCTATGTTTGAAGTATAACTAATTCTCTCTCTTCTAGAATTCCCTGTGCAGTGTGTGTCTTGGAGAACATCAGTTGCTCTAATGCAAGGTGGATATGTGATGATGGTGATAATAATAAGTCAACATGTTTGTAGCTTTAAGGTCTGCAGGGAGTTTTGTGTATATTATCTCATTTTATACTACTTAGGCAAAGAATCTTCTCCAATTTGATCTTCAAGTTTAAGCACCAAATTAAAGACTTCCCTAATCTATTTTCCAAAGGAAGTACCAATGCATCAGGTACCAGAAGCATGAAAAGGTCCCTCCTTCCAAGAAGCTATCCCCATTGATCCTGGGCTGTCGTCAGTCATCTTGACCTTTATCTTGCCAATGGATTCCAGTGACTCAGGAGAACAGAAGGAAGCTGTTCACTTTGTGCAGCTGTGCTTCACTTAAATCCAAATTCACTTGTAAGTCAAGACATCACCCTTATGATATCATTTTCAAGAATGAAGGTTGAACAAGAATTAGTAACCGTAGGAGCAAGCTGCAAAGACCAACCTCAGCTAAATACACAGAAAAAATTTCTAACAACTAGACCTGTCCCTAAAAAGCAACTTTCCCACCAGAGAAATAGTGAGCTTCCTTCTCCATTAAGACTAAAAGTCTTAATGAAAATTGAATGAGTGTTTATAAGTAATTCTATAAAGAGAATTTCTGTTCAAACTATAATTAGATTAGGTGTTTTTTTATGTCATCCAGCTCTGAGAATCTGTGGATAATAATGATAGCAATAACAATGGTAATAATCACCACTGGCCTCTATATAGGTTTGCAGAGCATTTTATATGTTTTATCTCATTTGTTCTTCACTTTGTAAGGTAGCTCGCTATTATTATCTCCATCAAACAGATGAGAAAATTGAGGCTAAGTGACTTGAATAGAATTACACAGCGATCCTAGGGCAAGATTCAGACTCACTTCTTCCTACCTACAATGCCATTGTGCTTTCCACCTTGACACCTAAATCAGCTAGGGCCAGCAGGCAAATTAGGGCCTGATGAGGTTCCAAAAGAAGGCTTAGGCAAAGCTCTTGGCCAAACCAGAAGCAAGATGGTTGCTGGGAAGGCTAATTGATAAGGAGCTAGCCAGGAGCAGTAGCAGCAAGAACCTGGCATCTCCTAGAGCCCCAGGACAGCTATGGAGCCACAGATATGTCTAGGAGAAGCCTTGAACTAAGCAGAGCACTCCTTCCTAACTCCCAGAGAGGCCACTCTAGGTCCTGCCCTGTGGGAATCCTGCAGGATAGACACTCCATGACATCATGTCACCATATGAGCCCCACCAAGGGCTCAGGGAAGAATCTCATCAAGCTAGATACCATGGCCATTTCTTCCCCTCCTTTCTCCTGCCACCTTCACTTTTGCTCATGTTGGAAAGATAGGTAGAGATTGTCCTGGAAGGGACTAAAACTTAAGCCTGGATGTTAATTAGGGCTGTCTTTGTGAAGATCAGCCTTGTCATTAACTGACTGGTTAACCTGGTTCTCATTTTTTTAAAAGGAGACTGGACACTGGTCACTTCCAATCTTACAGTTCTTTCAGTTTGATATTTAAAGCTTTTCACAACATGGTCTCTTCCTATCTTTCATAAGGGCTTGTTTCTGGTTCTAGCACTTGTCACTGTATCTTCTAGCTCCTTCCTTTTCATTGACTGTCCAATAGACCTGGAATGTTCTCCCTTCTCACCTTGCTACCTCTCCTGGCTTCCTTCAAGATCGAGCTCAAAATCCCATCTTTTTGCGGAGGTTTTTCCTGCTCTCATTATCTCCTGATCAACCCCTCCCTAAGTGCTTTCCCTCTGGAGTTTTCTTTCCTTCCTTTCTTCCTTCCTTCTTTCTTTCTTTCTTTCTTTCCTTCCTTCCTTCCTTCCTTCCTTCCTTCCTTCCTTCCTTCCTTCCTTCCTTCCTTCCTTCCTTCCTTCCTTCCTTCCTTCCTTCCTTCCTTCCTTCCTTCCTTTCTTTCTTTCTTTCTTTCTTTCTTTCTTTCTTTCTTTCTTTCTTTCTTTCTTTCTTTCTTTCTTTCTTTCTTTCTTTCTTTCTTTCTTTCTTTCTTTCTTTCTTTCTTCTTTCTTTCTTTCTTTCTTTACATGTTTTCTCCCTTTACATGTTTTCTCCCTGTTGGAATAGGAGCTCCTTAAGAGCACACTATTGTCAGTCAGTCTTAGACACTTTGCCTGCTGTTCAATCATTTCCATTATGTCTGATTCCTTATGAACCCATTTGGGGTTTTCTTGGCAAAGACATTAGAGTGGTTAGCCATTTCTTCTTCAGCTCATTTTACAGATGAACAACTGAGGCAATATGGTAAAGTGATTTAGTCAGTGTCAGACAGCTCGGAAGTATTTGAGACTTCCTGATTCCAACACTGTAATAAGCAACATTAATATAAAACCAAGCTTTAATACAGAGACTGGAAGCTCTTAATAAATGCTTTTTCACTAACTGATTTCACAAAATCTTAAGAGTTGGAAGGGTCTTTGACTTGTTGAGGGTTTGAACCCTTTGGGATAATGTTGACCAGCTTTAATACAGAAAGTTGTGTGGGCCCACTTCCTAGGCCTGAACAAGGATTCCTCTCAAGAATACAATGGAAAAGTGGTCATTCAGTCTTTGTTTGAATCAATCATCAGTGAACATTTATTAGGTTCTATATATGCCAGGCACTGTGTTAAGTGGTAAAGACCTCCCAAGAAGAGAAACTTGCCACTTCTCCAGGCAGCTGATTTCATGTAGGGACAATTTAATTATTTGAAAGTTTATCCTAACATTGAGCTGAAATTTGCTGCTTCTTCTGAGGTCTGCTCTCAAGGGACATACAAAATAGGTCTAATCCTTTTCCCACATGATAGCCCTTCAAATACCTGAATTTAGTTGTGAGGTGGCTTAAAAAATGATTTTACCCTTCCCCTTTTTAATCTATCTTGATATAACATGATCTCAAGCTCTCCTATGATCCTGCTTACCCTTCTCTGGGTACTTCCTAGCTGATCTATGGCCTTCTCAATAGAATAGAATCTAGAATAGGTTGGTTAAAGAGTGCAGTGGAATCATTAGCTACCATGTCTTAAACTCTATATTCTTCCTAATGCAATCTTGGATCAGATTATCACATTGTTGGCTCATATTGAGTTTACAATGCGTTAAAAACCCCTAATCTTTATAGACAAACTGCTGCCCACCTATTCCTCTCCCCCTTGTTGTCACGTCATCATCCTTTGTTTTCTTCCTTGTCTTCTTCCTTCTTCTTTGACTTCTGGTATTAAATTTTTTAACACAATATAACATTGCATTTATTGCTGTTAAATACAATCTCATTGGATTTAACCCAAAGGATTTGCGATCCTGAATGTGTTATCTAATGTGTTAGCTACCCTTCCTAGCTTTGTGTCATCTGCATTATTTGACTGAATTCTCAAAATAGGATTCCTGAGTTTTCATCTTTCTAGGTGTGTAAGAGTAGAGAAGATTGGGAATTTATGTCTTAAGGAGAATAACTTGAGAATAGCCAGTTGAAGCCCAGCTAAACCAGACACAGAATAAAGTCAGAGCCTAGGAGAAGGAGGCTAATTTTTTTTAATGGAGCCTCTTTTTTTAAACAATTTTTGACCTTATTGAAACAAAACATTTCCATATCAGTTATTTTATAACAGGACAGAAAAAGAAGAAAGGAAGGAAGGAAGGAAGAGAAAGAAAGAAAGAAAAAAAGATAGAGAGCTAGAGAGAGAGAGAGAGACAGAGAGAGAGAGAGAGAGAGAGAGACAGAGAAAGAGAGAGAGGGAGGAAGAGAAGGAGGGAGGGAAAGAGGGAGGGAGGAAAAAAGGAAGGAGAAAATACAGCTCATGTCTGTATTCAGATGCCATCAATTCTTTCTCTGGAGGCTAATAGCATTTTTTCATCATGAGTTATTTGGAATTATCTTGGACCATCATATTGCTGAGAAAAGCTCAGTTTGTCGAAGTTGATCATTCCACAATGTTGCTATTACTGTATATAATGTTCTTCTGGTTTTGCTCAGTTCCCTCTGTATGAGTTCATATAAGTCTTTCAGATCACTTTAAATTCTGAAGGAATTGAGATAGCATGAGGGACCTAAATAGCCAGTAAGAATAAGGATAAAAGGGGTTCAGAAAAAAAGATGGGTTACTTATTATTTTAATATGTAAGTTACTCTTATTTTACCCTTTCACCTCAGGACAGCTCTACATAATATATTTTAAAATACTTTTATTTTTTTTAATTATCAAAAAAACATTTTTATTATTTCACCTCTCCCCAGAGAAGAAAAGAAAAATAAAATACTGGTAACAAGTATTCATAGTTTAACAAAACGAATTCCCAAATTTGTCATGTCCCAGAAAACATATGTTGAATTCAATATATGGAGTCCATCACCTCTCTGTCAGGAAGTGAGCAACATTCTTCTTCATTGTCCTCTGTAATACTGATCAGAGTTCTTAGTTTTTCAGAGTTGTTTCTCTTTATCAATTGTTCAATTAATTCTTTCACTTCATTCTACATCAATATTCATAAAAGTCTTCCAGGTTCCTCTGAAATCATTTCTTTCACAGGAGTATTCCATCACACTCATAGACCATCTTTTGTGGGGCATCCCAATGGATGAGCACCCTTTTTATTTATTTGTCACCAGAAAAAGAACTGCATTAAATCTTTCTATACATATGAGCTTTTTCCCTCTTTCTTTAATTTCTTAGGAGTTTAAATCTAAAAGTGATATTGCTAGGTCAAAGAATATACAAAGTTCAATTGTTTAGGGGACATAGATTTAAAATCCCTATGAGACTAATTCATAACTTTACCAATGAGATATTAATGTAATATAATATGTAATATAATAATAATTTCCCCAGAGCTCCTTCTTCAGCATGTCATTTTCCTTTTTTTGTTATCTTTTCCAACCTAATGGGTGTGAGGGAAAACATCATAGTTGCTTCAATTTGCATTTTTCTGTTATTAAGAGTTATGAAAGATGCTAAGGTGTTAACAGAAAACAGTTGTCTTAATTTCAACAAGGGTTTATTAGATGTTTACTATGTATGCCATATTTTGTGAAATGCCAGAAAAGATACAATTACAACTAAAACTCCATTCCTTCTGTGAGCTCACAATCTAAGGGGTATAGTAGAAAAACCATCAGACTGACCTCACTTCAATTAGAAAGCCTGGATTTAATTTTGGCTCTGATATCAATTATATAATATTTTGTTGTTCACTTGTTTCAATCATGTCTGACCCTCTGAAACCTCATTTGGGATTTTCTTTGCAAAGATACTGGAGCAGTTGGCCATTTCCTTCTCCAGCTCATTTTATAGATGAGGAAACTGAGGCAAACAACTTAAGTGACTTGCCCAGGATCATATAACTAGTGTTTAAGATCGGATTTGAACACAGGAAGATGAATCTTTCTGACTTTGGACTCTATCTACTACGCCATCTAGCCTTAGAGAAGGCATGTAACTTCTCAGAACCTCTGTTCCCTACCTATGAAATGAGAATTTCCAACTTGCTATTAACCCTAAGAGTATTATAGGAACCTGAGTGTGATGGGAATGGTGATAATCTCAAGGAGGTAGCCTTGAAACTGAACCTTGGGAATTGGAATGGTGAATCGTCCAGATGAGGGCATCGAAACTTCTCTCTGGGATCTGGCTTTAGACTAAGGATGTAGTACTACCAAAACTTCTTTTCCCCATGGCCCTAGGTTCTGAGAAGAGTGTCTGTTTCTCCAACCACCCCCAACAAGAGTCAATTTGCCATCTGGCCTCCCGCACCTGACACCATATGTCTCTTTGGACTTGATCTCCTCAATCCTTCCTGCCCCCTCCATATTCCTATTTCCTGGGATGGATAAGCTTTCTTTGAGGTCTAGACCTAGAAAGACATCTCTGTGACTCATCCCATGTTTGAAGTTTGAAGAGTGACTCAGGGACACTCCAGAGAGAGAAAACCATGATGGAGACCATTCCTGAACAAGACCTTCAATCTGGAGCCCATTGGATTTTTAAGAACTAAAATGGATCAAAAGGACCTTTAAATGTAATCCCTTCATTTTAGAAAGAAAAAAAAAAACCTGGGGATTACATAGGAAAAGAGCCAAGATCTAAACTTGGGGCCTCTGACTCCAAAATTCTACTATGCAAGAATTATCTTCAGGGGCAGCTACGTAAAGTAGTGGATAGAGCACCAGCCCTGAAGTCAGGAGGATCTGAATTTAAATCTGGTGTCAGACACTTAATACTTCCTGGGCAAGTAACAACCCCAATTGCCTCAGGGGGAAAAATTATCTTCAAGTGGCTGAGATCTCAATTTCTCTCATCTTTAAAAAAAAAAAAAAAGAGATCCCTCAAATAAAAAAAGAGAATATTCCCAGAAACAATAATATGTGTGGTCATAGAAGATGGGGCTTGGACTGGAAGAAAAAGGCCTGGTTTTTAGTCTTACAACCATCCCCAACTCATCATGTAACCTTGTAACCTTATTTCTCTGTTACTCATTTACCTTCTCTGTATATAGTGAGAATCACAAAGCCTGTCTTGCTTTCCTTACACGACCATCATATGTCTCAAATTAGACTCAAAATTACAAAGCATGATACAAACTATAGAGGCAACCCATCAGAAAGCTCTGAATTCAAACCCAGCTTCAAACACTTACTAGTTGTGTGACCCTGAACAAATCATTTAAGCTCTATTTGTAGAAAGAAATGGCAAAACACTCAAGTTATCTTTGCCAAGAAAAATCTCATGGGCACTATCGCCATGCTATGTATGGTTCGTGGAGCCCACTATGATACACAGGATCACAAAGAGTGGATACAACTAACTGCAAATTATGAAGTAATGTATATATGTAGTATAACACATCTAGTACACATGTAACATATATATGTACTATATAGAAATTAAGTAACATAAAAATGTAAGGGATTAGTATTTCCTGAATAATAAAAAAAAATCTTAATACTTTTATTTAACTATAAAACTGTTACTTTGTCCACATGTTGCCAGGGGACTAAATGTAAAAAACAAATAGAAGAATAACAATTATATCCCAGGACTTATAAATGGTTTGAACTCCATCAAAAGATGAGAATGAGACAATCATGAAGATGAAATAATTAACAATATATCTACAAAAATGTCAAACAAATGACTAGATCATGAAAGTCTATTCACAGGACTGGAGGAGATTATTGGTACCAATTCAATAATTGATAAAGAGTGCTAAATCTAAAACCAAGAAGACCTCAAATGGGACTTCAGATACTTTATGTGTGATCATGGGCAAGTAATTTAAACTGTGTTTGTCTCATCTATATCTAAGCTATGTCTCCTCATCTGTAAAAATCAGGATTATAATAAACCCTACTTCCCAGAATTGTTATAGGGAGCAAATAAGATAGTTGTAGAGTACCTATTATAGTGTGTGATACTAGTAGGCACTAAATACAAGCTTGCTATTCTTATTATTGTCATTGCCACCAGAAATTACAGAAGAGCTATCCTTTCAGATCCAGGACTTAGTAGTCATTGCAAATTATATAAGAAAATGGTTGAAACCATGCAACATGTCATTGCAAGCTGCTAAAATTTAGCACTTTCTGAATACCTAGCAAGCCAATCTTTTAGCTAAAATTATACAGTAGAAGTACAATATCTTTTGCAAAATATTAGGCTATAAATGCCCATATTATAAATATAGATTTCAAAATAATCTTGAAAACTCCACAAATGAACTATATTGAAATCTGATGATTTTTACAGATAAGATTGTTACCCACAGTCACTCTGACATAACACTGATCTTAAACATTTAATAATGTTTTAATTCATGTTGCTATGTAAAATATTTATAATCTCCAAGCTATGTAGAATTAAAACTTTCAAAATACAAAAACTAGTTGAAGAAATCAAAATCACACATAAACAGGATTAGGTACATATTATCCCTCTCCTCCTCTCTGTTATGGAAGTTGTACCAGAGATGTTTTCTCTAAGCGTACAGAAAAGCCAACACTTTTATTCAACTACAAAAAGTAATCATTTTATTGCCAGAAAACACTAAATGTAAAAGATCTAGGACTGTTTTGATCTGAACTCTATTAAAAAAGATGAGAAAAATGAAATTAACAACAACAATAATAAATTCATGACAAAAAGAAAATATTATGACGATTAAGAGCTAATGTAGAACATAGAATAACAGAACTGAAAGGGACCTTAGAGAACATTCACACACTCCATTTACAAATAGGGAAATTGAGGCCCAAGGAGGGGAAGTGATTGTCCAAAGTCACCCAGAAAGTCTTTCTTCCCTCTCCAGCTGGTGCTACAGTGAGGAATCAAAAAAGAATGTTTATTTTTATTGTAGCTCTTTATTTTTTTTTTTATTAAGACACAGCTGGTAAAGCCTTTGGGATGCAAAGGTTGCAAGCATTAAACCAATGTGTAATTGAGTCCAGAGCAATCTAATGGGTCCAAGGTGGATTGTTAATGAGAGGGAAAAGCAAAGTATTCAGAGAAAATAGGAAGGACTGAGGTTCCCAGACACAGGACACCCTTCCAGACTGTGAATGTTACCCCAAGACTCTGGAGAAGAATGGATTGGAGGGTTGATAAGAGATGGGTCACTGAGCTACTGTTTCTGCCCCTAAATAACTCCTTGCCAACCACTTCCCCTAACGTGCTTACTTCTTTTTATGTGATCTCACACACATTCCTTCACATGATCATTCTCTCCCCCCTTCTTGTCCCCTACAGAGCCTGGATGAGCTCAACCACCCAGGGATTCTCCCCCCACCCTAACTCCTCAACTACCCTTCATCCCAACCATGTTGAGGGGGAAGAATGCAGTGGAAGAATCTGACCTTATGCATCAGCTTTACATGCTACCTTTAGGATGTGATTTGAGGGGAACCCAACTAGGGGCTCTTGTAGTACCTCAGTTTCTTCCTCTGTAAATTTAAAAAATTGGGCTAAGACATTTATAAGATCCTTTCATGTTCTAACAATCTTTATTCTTAAGTTCTTTCTACAGTTTGTGTTCTATGTTCTAGAGTCTTTTCCCCCTGTGACATTCTTTGTTTTTTTTCAAGGTCCCTTCCAATACAAATAATTTTGTATTTTAAGGTTATTCTCATCTTGAAAATTTGCCTGCATTTTAGGTTCCCTGTCTTTTCAAATTCTGACTTTCTTTCCTGTAAAGGTTCTTTCTACTATATTATTTTCTATATTCAAATGGCCCTTCCAGTTCCTAAAAGTAAGGTTCCTTTTACTTCTCAAAGTCACTGGTCACAGCCTGCTTAGGATTATTAGTCACTTTTTGCATGTAAGTGAATTCTGTTCTTCCAACTAAATTGTAAACGGGCTCCTAGAGGTTGGATCATCCTTATTTCTTTTTTAGCCCACAGCAAAGGACTGAACCCTCTGAAGATATGCAGTAAAGAAAGTAGTGATTTGATTGAAAGGTTTTTGTTGTTGTGAATTTTTCTCCTCAGATCAGCTTTTAAATGTCTGAGTCCCATGAAAAAAATCCTTAAATGGAATGAGGACCTAACTTTGACTATATGATCATTTGCAATCATTTAACCTCTGCTTGCCACAGTTTCCTCATCTGTAAAGTGGTGATAATAACAGCACCTAACCTCCCAGAGTTTTTATGAGAATAAAACATGATAATATCTGTAAATCACTGTAAGTTTTATAAATAAATAAAAATATATATCTATATATAAATGCTAGCTCTAATTCATATCAAATAGACTTTGAATAAAACAATCCCAACCATTTAGTTTCCTCTCTGGGGACACAGTCACCCACTGGCGTGGAGGTGCAAGAGGCATTCAGTGTCACTATGCCAAAAGACCCCTTCTTAGCACTCCAAAATATTTCCTCCAAAAAACCTTGACATTGGATTTTTCAATATCAGGGTTGGAAGAGACCTTAGGAAGAATATATAATATTAGTCTTAGAAGACTATTGGTCAATGATTAAAGATGATTCAATCAAACCTCCTCATTTTAAAGACAAATATATTAGCTCCTTCTGAGAGAAAAAAGGGGGTTCAGAATTACACAGCAAGTCAGGGGCAGAGCCAAGAACAAATTCCAAATCTCCTCAACCTCTTTTGGGCTGAATCCCTCTGTCCCACCCTCCTAATTCTCCCTCTTCTGCTTTCTCCCTGGCCTGCAGTTTTCTAGTTCTAATTCTGCTCTCCCTCCCTTAACTCCTCCTGCTTCCTTCTCTGTCTAGCCCTTGGGGTCATTTTTGGCTCCCTCTTTCTCTTTTTCTGAGGCTTCTCTTTCTCCTGTGCTCCCAGGGATTCTTCAGACTCCATTTAACCTAAGATGTTGAATCTTACCTTTGACACCCTCTCATCTCTTTTTTTTTTTTTTTTTTTGGAGGGGGCACCTGGATCTCATCTCTTTTTAAACCTTTATCCCTAACTCATCTCATTAGAGCCTATCTTAGGGGACTTTAGGAATCCTCTCCCCAAAGTTTATTGATAGATTGAAAAAAACTTGCTCTTGGGTCCATATCAGCTATTTCTTCAATGGAGCTATTAAAAATAGATGATATTTTGCTCCCAGGACCATTTGTGCTTTCCAAACAGTCTTAAAGACCCAAAGGGATGAAACTGATGATAGAATTTCAAATAATGGTACATTTGGTTGGGGAATCATTTGGGGACGGGGATTCCCTCTTTGTTGTTCTTTTTTAAATCATGACTACTATTACTCCTTACTTATATATTATCTTGTTTTTTTTAGTTATTAGATTAGCTATCTTATTTGATCTTTGCCACAGGTTCATGAGATAGGCGGGACAGGGATTTTCTCCTTATTTTATAAAGGAAAAACCAGAGATTTGGAAGGAAAAGTAACTAAACCAAATCCTCACAACTAATAAGTGACATATTTAGGGCTTTCATCCAAAATTGTTACTTCTAGGTTTTGTTTGTTTTTACCGGATGATGCAGCATGGTGACAAAGTGTTCTATTTGTTTCTGGCATCACTTAAAGGGCTGGGCATGGGATGGAAGAAGGAGGTCCTCTTCTTTCCTTGACCTTATTTCTGTTTGAATTTTTTTTTGCAAGGCAATTGTGGTTAATGACTTGTCCAGGGTCACACAGCTAGCAAGTGTTAAGTTTCTGAGTCCAAATTTGAACTCAGGTCCTCCTGACTTTAAGGCCAGCAATCTACCTGCTGCACCATCTAGCAGCCCAGTCGATCCTATTTTTTACGACAGAAACTGATAGACAAGAAATGTTCTGGTCACCAATGTGCAAACCTAGAAGCAGTATTACCCAATATGCCTTCAATGCTGGTAACAGAATTCTAAGTTGAAACCCACTCTCCTTAGTTGTAAGAGTCTTCCACAAAGTGATTATATCACCAAGGTAATAAAAGAGGTGGGAAAGAAACAACCATTTATGTAACATCTACTATATTTCAGGTAGGCAACTAGGTGATACAGTAGAAAGAGCATTGGGTAGTATCAAGAATACTCACCTTCCTGAGCTTACTAGCTGTATAACCCTGGTCAAGTCACTTAATCTTGTTTGCCTCAGTTTCCTCATCTGTAAAATGATCTGGAGAAGGAAATGACAAATCAATCCAGTATCTTTGCCAAGAAAACTTCAAGGGGTCATGAAAGTTGGACATAGCTGGAAAATGACTAACAAAAACAAGCCCGACAATATGCTAAGCATTTTTTTACAACTATTACTATTTACAAATAAAATATTTTCAAATATTACCTTATTTGATCCTTACAACAACTCCTTGAGGTAGGTGCTATTTTTATCCCCGTTTTATAGCTAAAGAAACCGAGGCAGATAGCAGTTAAATGATTTGCCTGGTATAAAAAGCCCAGCTTATGAAGAATTGGTGTTCTGGAGGTTTGGAAGAGTTCCCATTGCCGTGTAAGACATCTTTCCAATGCAGTGTCATTGTTCTGGAAAATTCAGAGGCAAATGGGAACATTTGTTTTTAGTGATTATGTCCTTTTAATCCTCTAATATAAGTAAAGTTATTTTTATTGCCCCACCCAAATTTGCCCAAGGTTACATAGCTTGAAAGTGTGTGAGATTGAATTTGAACTCAGGTTTTCCCGATTCCAGCCCCAGCACTCTATCCATTGCACCACCCTGCTGCCTCCAGGAAAATTGTTAAGGGTTTTGACAGCTTCAGAAAGAAATAGCCACTAAATACCCCTGCCACCTGCTCTTTCTCTGCATGTCCTGGTCATCAACCAAATTCAAACTCAGTAGCAGATAATGTCATCTATCAACCTCAGGAACCAGGTAGTCTATTTAGTTAATGCTATCTGGGGTTAACTTTAGCTGGATCTTTTCTTTTTCTTTTTCTTTCTTTCTTTTTTTTTTATTAACAGTTTTTATTTACCAGATATATGCATAGGTAATTTTACAACATTGACAATTGCCAAACCTTTTGTTCTAATTTTCCCCTCCTTCCCCCACCCCAGATGGTAGGTTGATCAATACATGTTAAATATGTTAAAGTATAAATTAAATACAATATATGTATACATGTCCAAACAGTTATTTTGCTGTACAAAAAAAAAACCGGACTTTGAAATAGTGTACAATTAGCCTATGAAGGAAATCAAAAATTCAGGTGGACAAAAATAGAGGGATTGGGAAATCTATGTAGTGGTTCATAGTCCTCTCCCAGAGTTCTTTTGCTGGTTCATTACTGCTCAGTTGGAACTGATTTGGTTCATCTCATTGTTGAAAATGGCCACGTCCATCAGAATTGATCATCATATAGTATTGTTGTTGAAGTATATAATGATCTCCTGGTCCTGCTCATTTCATTCATTAGCTGCCTCTTTTAACAAAGAGTTAAAATTCACGTCACATACCCCAGTCCTGAACACAGCATTTACCTTAAGCATTGGGATGCTGATATGCTGACTTGGTATCTAGGTAACACCCCGTGCTAGTGTACAGGAGACCAGGAAAGACAAGAGAGATCAAATGGAAGAAATGTCTCTGTGTAGGACTGACCCCTGAACCTTGTATGCACATGGCTGTCCCAAAGAACAATTTCCTTGATACACCAAGATCCTGTTATATTAAGCAAAGATAATTTGAACATAGCTCTTGGGCTACAGCAGGCTTCCTGCTGGTATGAACTCCCCTGGGTGATATACTTCACTTTCCCTAGGGCCATTTAGAAAATTCATTGTACTCTCCTGGGAACTGGAATCACAAAAAAGGTAGATCTCTTTGGAAGCCTAGACAGATAATTGGTCCAGATCTCCAGCTATTGCCCTTTTGGTCACTATCTTTTCAGAAGACACATGTGCTGTAGAAACTGGCCAAAGAACTAGGATATTGGGCTCTAGAATTAGAAGGGATATCAGAGGACAAATCATCCAATCCCTTCATTTTACAGATGGGGATGTTAAGCAAGATATTCAAAATCACACAAGCATTTGAATCCAGTTCTTTTGTTTCTAGAGCCCCAAATCCAAAAAATTTAGGTTCTAAAGTGCTGCTATAAAATTCTGAGTTTATATGAGTCTAAGTTTCTAAGATTCATGATCCAATACCCTTGGGATAGACCCAGCCATATTCCGAGAACTCTTTAAATTGTATTAAGACAAGAGGGTCAAATCAGTATTTTTCCTATCAAAAGATGGTGTTGATTGAGAGACAGCAGAAGTTAGGAGAGTAAAGTGACTATCACAGATTAAGGGAAAGAGTCTCATGGAACCACAATCACATCTGTAGCTCTCAGAACACTCCGGGAGGTTGCAATCAAAGTTACAAGGCTGTTATTAAAAGCACACCTCACCAATGAGGAGCTGCTGTGTGGGAGAACTTTCCAGCCTACATGAGAATAAAAACCATATTCTCTTGGCTTTTGAAAAAGTGATACAGAGACAAGAGCCATCATTACTCAGAGTCTACCCAGTCCAGGGGAGCTGGACAGGGGATAAGGGAAATAAATGTATGAAGGAAGAAAGATTTCCTGACAAATTTTTTGAGTCTGTGATTAAAAGCAATATCATAAGCAATATTGTGCTCTTAAAAACATAAAGTGATACTACAATGTAGAAACATATAAAGGCAATCCAACCAACAAGAGTTCATTGCATGGCCTGTCAGAGCAGTTAGGAATCTCAGGGTATAAAACACAGAATGAGAGACCTGGGAGGGATATTAAAATAAAAAATATTAGAGTTGGAAAGACCTTGAAACATCAGAATGTTTGAAAAGAAAGGGATCTTAAAATGTAGATTATAGAATGCCAGATCTGGAAGAAACATTAACATATAAAGTATTAGAACTAGAAGGAACCTCAGACAACATCTACTTCTACCTTTTCATTGAACAGATTCAGACATTAACTAAGTCTTCACATTGCCTGCCACATAATAGGTGTTTTAATAAATGCTTAACTAGAGAGGTGAAATGATACAAAGTTTTGGCCAGGGAAATAAATCTATATTGGGAAATGAACATTTCATCTATTTCATCACCAGATACTATGCTAAGTTCTTTCATCTTCATAACAATGGTAGGAATTCTGTTATCCTCATTTTACAGATGAGGAAACTGAGGTAGACAGAAGTTAAGTAGCAACTCAATCGCCCCCTGGAGAATTCTAGACCTATGGTCTAGTAGTTTGTATCCAAAGAAAATGTGCATCACACCAGATTTACCTTGAAAAAGGATTAGATCAGCTCTTAAAAGGTTATATGAAATCATAGCCTTTTGCTACTTGTAGAGCATCATGATAAATGAATTGGAATTATGATAATGTTAATAATTATTTCCTTTAGTTGTACTTCAGTATGTCTTAGACTTCTTTTCCTGTTGTACTTAAATTCTCTCTGTCCTTTTCTCCCTCCTTACTTGTTCATTTGATAAGTGTTAAAGGTAAAGGGATGGGGACACCTCAAAATTAATTTGCAATTGTTCTCTCAGACTAGAACCAAAATGGTTTTGTCTAGACACAGGTTTTATCAATTAATGCCTGCTCTTCCTAATATGACCAATTCAGACTCCCAACTTTCTTCCTACTGCTCAACAGTAAACACAAACCAACAAGATCCTTCCAAGGAATCTCATTTCTTCCTAGGAAGCATGGTTGTTGTCCTTCATAGTTGAAAAAAACAAAATTATATCACTGTGTTGGGGTCAAGATAGAGTGGGTCCAACTATGGCTGATCAGACCAGGTGAGCTTGGAAAGCTCTATCATAGGTCGGGCACAAATCATCTATACAGACATTTGGAGTGGAGAAGTCTCTAAATTTGAGCATTTCACATTACTTTTGAGCTACTACTATTCTGTCTTGCTTATAGCGCACACACCCTTCTTTGTTGCCAGTCATGGTTCCATGCCCATGTGGGGACTTTCTGAGAGAGACGCACCAGCTTATCTAAGTGAACATTCAGGTTGGATACTCTAACACCGTGGGTCCCTCATAATGGCAATATGTCATTCACAGAACAAACAAGGTTTATTTTCAAAAATAATTTGCCCTCCTCCTAAAGCTAAAGCTTGGTCATATCAGAGCCCCGGCATTGAGGTGTGGCTATTGTTGGTGCTTATAGGCTACTGCCTTGGTGAGACAAGGAAAAACATCCTGCCCCATTGATGTGGCTGTTTCTTTTCCTCCATTTCCATATAGTTGTTCTCTCTATATATTTTGATAAAAGATGCTTATGTAATTCTGTATCCTTGCATGGCAGGGGAAGAAGAGAGGACATGGCTTTTACTGGGGCACATATGTTGCTATTGAGTCTGGACATCCCTGATTCTCTTTTCTCTCACCCACCCCTTGGTTCTCACTACAGTGGGGGTTGGGCTGAAGGAGAATTGCACCGGCTGTTTGATCTGCTCAGAGGAGAATGGATGTTCCACCTGCCAGCCACGACTTTTTCTCCATATCCGCCGAGATGGCATCCGCCAATACGGGAAGTGTGTACACGACTGTCCCCACGGCTACTTTGGTGTACGTGGCCACGAGATCAACAGATGCAAAAGTATGTGGGGCTTGTGGCCAAGACCATCTACTCTGTATCATCCTCCTTTTTTCCCAGCCTAGGTCCCCAGAAGGATTCTTTTTCTTCTTCTCCCTGATCCTTCCTGACATGGCCCTGTTTACAAGAGTGAGTAGGAAGAAAAGTTACCTGGGAATCCAAAGATGGGTGTTTGAATCCAAACTCATTTTTGTCCTGAACTCAAGGAGAGCATTCTCTTTGCTTCAAACCACAGCTCTTGGGGAATGGAGGGATCAGTGTTACACTGTAACACTAACATGGAGGTGTCAGTGTAGCACACAGGAAAAAGCCACAGGCTGGATTTTCAAGTCCAAATTCATCTCCTACCCACAATGTGGAGGAAATCCTTTCCTTTCTATTGGGCTGAGGTTCTCCTAGGAAACGAGACAGTTAGATTAGATGATTCCTAAGCCTCCTTTCAGCTCGATAATTTTTGACTTAGAAGTAATAATGAAGTGCAGTAGAAAGGACTTGTGGTCAGGAAGACTTGAGTTCAAATCTTGTCTCATTCAGATACTTTGGAATTATACAACCCTGGCCAAATTATAGGATCATAGACTTAGAGCCTTGCAGAGATGCCATTGAGTCCCATGCCCTAACTTTGCAGTACAGTCCAAGATCATAGAACTAGTTACTTAATCGGACAGCCTCAGTTCCTCAGCTATAAAATAGACAATAATTACATGTTCATCACAAAATTGTTGTGAGATTCAAAAAAGATAACATAGGTGAGGAACTTTGCAAACCTTATAGTGTTATATGAAAGTTAAATTATTATTATTTGATTTATGATAAGGATCATTTAGGATCTATCCTATTGTGTTTTGCCCACTTTTTCAAAGATCCCTGATGAATAGTATGTCCCTCCTCTACTCCTGCTGGCTACTGGGTCAGGGTGAGAGAGCATCTACACTGTTCCTCATTGCAGAATTTGTTGCTGTATTGCAGAATGTGGGTCCACCTGTGAAAGCTGTTTCAGTCAAGACTTCTGCATTCGGTGCAAAAAGAGATTTTTTTTGCACAAGGGGAAGTGTGCTCCCACCTGCCCAGAAGGTACCATTGCCCACCAGAGCACATGGGAATGCCAAGGTAAGCCAGAAGCCACAGATTTCTGTCTCCCCCTCCTCCTCTCCAAGTCTATTTTTGCTAGATGACATGAGACAGAGACTCAGTCCTCCCATCTAAATCTGTGGTGATCTCAGACAAATCACTTTTTTTCTAACCCTGCTTCCTTCTCTATGAATAAGGGGAAAATCATATTTGTACTCTCTTCTTTCTAGGACTGTTGTGACAATCCAATGGGAAAATGAAAATTATTTTGAACCTAAAGAATAATGATTAATTCTTATGAGTAGAAATTATAATTATTATGATTATTAATAATGGTTATGAATTTTCTACTGGAGGAGCTAGGAGATAGTTTGCCCTAGAGAAGAGAAGACTTGAGGAACATGATAACTGACTTCAAATATTTTAATTTTAGGCAGAAGCAGAAGAAACGGGTAAAAGTTAAGGAAACAAATTTAGGCCTAACATCAGGAAAAAGCATTATGCTGCCCCAAAGTACAATGAATTGCCTGGAGAGGTGATGGACTTTCTCTCCTTAACATGAAAAACTTGGTAGACGACCCCTTGTGTATGTGTTAATGGGAATTCCTTTCATCTATGGGCTGGATTACATGACTATTGAAATCCCTTCCAAGTATCAAAATTCTGGGATAAGTGATGGGAGAATATTATCCCTCACTCAACATAGTATAATAGAAAAAGCATCAGACTCAAAGTTGAGAGGGACAGAGACTGGACTTGTAATTTCATTGGTATAGAGAATTTCCAGGTGAGGAAATTCTACTACTACTCTACTAATACAAGATGATACCTTCTCCACAATTTGGCATCTTAAAGATAAAATCCCAGAGCACTGAAAGGTTAAGTGACTTTCCCTTATGACATACAATATTACGAGTCAGAGGTGAGATCTGAATAATAGTTAACATTTATATAGTACCTTTTAGCATTGTACTAAACACTTTACAATTATCTCATTTGATCCTTACAACAACTTTGGGAGATAGGTGCTATTATTAACCCCCATTTTACAGATGAGGAAACTGAAGTAATCAGAGATTAAGTGATTTGCTCAGCATCATACAGCTGGGACTATGCTGAAACTGGATTTGAACTCAGATCTTCCTGACTCCAAGTTCAGCACTACAGATCTTCCTGACTTTCAACCTTATCCTCTATCTACTAAACTAATCCCAATTCTGAGATTTACTAGTTGTATATCTCAAGTCACTTAACTTCTCTTAGCTTCAATTTTCCCCTCTGTAAAATAGGTACAATAATATACAGCTCATCTCACAGAACTATTGCAAGAAACACTTTGGGAAAGCACAACAGACCAGTGAAAAGCAAGATGATTTTAAAGGTAGCCTGATTTTGAATTCTGGATCTTGACTTATTGCCTTGTGTGACTTTAATTCACTTAACATCTGTTGAGCTATAAATGTTATAAAATCAGAGAATTGGGACAGCTAGATGGTGCAATGGGTAGATTCAAATCCAGTCTCATGTATTTAACATTTACAGGTTGTGCAACCCTAGACAAATCATTTAACCTTAATTGCCTCACAAAACAAAACAAAACAAAATCAAAGGACTAGACTAGTTAACCTCTAGATTGTAAGTCTTTCTTTGGAAGTGTGAATTATCAGTCACTTTTATTACTTTCTTCCTCTCCTCTGCTTCTCCTTTCCTTCTATTCCCTTATCCCACCCTATGTAGAGGAATGTGAATTTGGACCCTGGAGCATCTGGAGTCCCTGCATCCAGGATGGGAAAACCTGTGGGTCAGCCTGGGGGCTGGAGACCCGGGTACGTGAGGTCAGCCGAGGCAGTGGAGAGGAGGGTACAGCAGCCTGCCAAGCCTTATCTGAGTCAAGAAACTGTCCCATCAGGAGGCACTGCCCCGGAGGTGAGGACCTAAGGACCCCTAGCAAACCAGGCTGCTGGAGGCTGAGTGAGCCTTAGAATCATAAACAATTAGGAGAGATTTTAGATTGTCAGAGCTGAAAAGGACCCTGCATCTTGTCTGCTTCTCAAGTTATAGATAAGGAATCTGAAGGATAAGAAATTATTTGCTTAAGGTCACAAAACCAGTAATGGCACAGTAAGGACCAGAATCTAGCTCTCCTGACTCCTAGCAGGAGGAGGTGTCCCTAACCACAATTCAAAGTTCCCTTCTTTTCATAGAATCATAATTGGGCCACTTGAGCCCCACTATAGCCTCGGGTAATTATCTGTGTGAATGGTCTGCAGGAACCTTGGTTTTTATCTTGGGTCAAGAGGTGAGGATGATTTACATGAAGGAAAGGCCTGACCTAGTTATGAATAGGAGAAAGCCAGGAAAAATGGATCATACTCACACTCATAGTGATAGTTCCAATAAATGCCCTCTTTTTACTGGCAAGAGGAAAAACTGCAAGAGTTTTAGCTGGAGCCACATTAAAAATGGTTAATGTACTTGATAAAAGCACTTAAAAGACTTAGGACATAGACTGTAGAAATCTCCTAAAAAATTGCCATTCCTTTTAAGGTTACTTCTGAGCAAGAAAGAGGTGACCAGTTTTATGGTGACTGAAAAGCTCTAGAAGGAAGGAGACAAGCATTTTTGGTTTTTTGTTTATTTTTGGTGAGGTAATTGGGATTAAATGACTTATCCAAGATAACAGGGCTAGGAAATGTTAAGTGTCTGAAGTAGAATTTGAATTCAGGTTCCCCTGACTCCAGGGTCAATGCTCTATCCACAGCACCATCTATTTGCCCCAAGAAGTAAGCATTTATTAAGCGCACCTATAAAGTGCCAAATTCTATGCTAAGTGATTTATCAATATTTTCTTACTTGATCTCAACAATCTTGGAGTTAGATGCTATTTTTATCCCGATTTTATAGATATAGAAAACAGTCACACACAGTTTAAGCAGCTTGCCCAAGACCACATAGCTAGTGAGTATCTGAGGTTAGATTTGAGCTTGGTCTTGACTTCAGATCCAGTGCTCTAACTATTGCAACATCTAGTTGGTTAGTTTCTGGATTGTGATTGTTTCTGCTGTTATTCATCCTTCATTTTTGAAGACCACCAATGACGTTCTGAGGTGGTCTTGATTTGGGAATTGGATTTAAGTGAGATAGAATTACATACAGTTATCAGTCTACCTTTCTTTTCCTGAGTCATCAAAGTCCAGTAGCAAGATAAAAGTCAAGATAACTGATGATAGCCTGAGCTGTAGTGGATGACCTTTGTATCCTTGAGTCTGTCCAAGCTCTAAGAGCTCCACATCACTTGCTTCAGTTGCCTTCATGGATTTGGAACAAATTGTTCTCATTCACCCATTCCACCAGCAGGGGAAAGGTCCTAGTATATCATCCCAAAGCTTGTCAAACATATGAATATTATTTACTTCTGGTGATTGAGATGGCCACAGATGATATGATTAGAAGGATTCTAGAAAGCATTGCTAAAAATGATAGTCATGAGCAAGAAACACAGGAGAACAGATGATCTTTTGCTCATTGCTATAGATTGAAGGCAAGGGCTGCAGAAGGAAAAAAATCTTTTTGGGGAAGTAAAAAGGGTATCTAATGATGGGATTTGAATTTTTGGAATACATTTTAAAATCTAGAAATGACAAGTTCTTGGTTAAACATATAGTATGTTTTACTCTCCCCCATGGCTGCAAGAAGCGTAGTATATGTAAGTAAGCCACCATTCCACTCACCTCCCATCCCCCTTGTCTCCAGATAAAACTGTTTAGGCAGATAGGCTAAGCCAGGTTGAGGATAAAAATCTAACAGTGAGTTAGAGGTTTTGTCTACCGGCAAGCATGTGAAGACTCCTTCTGGTAGAATAGGCAGATGAGAACAATTTGTTCCAAAGGCCATGAAATCTTCTGAAATAGGTGGAGAATTTAGAACTTTGTCAGACATTAAAGTCATCCACTGTATCCTGGGCTATCACCAGTCATTTTGACTTTTGTCTTGCCACTGGACTCTGATGACACTGGAAGAGAAAATGAGCCTGATGACTTTGTTTAACTCTGCATCACTTAAATCCAATTCCCAAATCAAGACATCTCCCCATGATGTCCCTGATACTCTTCAAAAACAAAGGACGAAAAACAATAGTATGGCTTATAAAATCAAGTAAAAAAATGTAATGAGTTTTAATAATCAAATCAGACCAGGTGATTAAAAGAGTTTGAAACAGAAAAGAGACAAGATAGAAATAAATAAGTAAAGGAGTCATGACTTTGGAAAGAGAGACACATACCGGACCAGGTAAACCCATCATTGAATGAACAGACTGATGAGGGCTGCTCTTATCTTTGGTAGAATCACAGATCTGGTACCCTCCCACCCCCCCAAAAAAATAAGCATCACACGTGAGTGAAGGTAAATGATAGTTGGGAAGCTGGTCCTCTTACATATTATATTATTCCTTTTCTAAATTTCTAGAACAACTCTCTTTGATGTTTCCTAGACACTTATGTTAACTTATAGTGGTGAGAGTCAGTGCAGGGATTATAGTGGTGAGAGTCAGTGCAGGGATTAAATGATACTGAGATCACTATTTATCAATTTGATCATAGACTTAGGATTATAACCTGTATCTTTCCCATTCTTGAAGACTCTTTTTTAATTTCTGGAGATTTATAGAGTAATACATGATATCACCAAAGGGAATCTAGAAAGTCTTGCTAAAAACAACAACAACAACATTAAGTTTTTGGACATGAAACTGAAAATCTTCAGACCAGAGTTTTGAATCTGGGGTTCTTGGATCCCAAATGAATACATGATTAAATTTTTGGATGGGCGGTATGAACTTGGATAGGAAAAAAAATTGCATCTTTAATATATTTTAAAATGTTTCCTTTATAATCCCCCATATTTTGCTATATGAACTACTTTAAGAATTTAAGTATGAATCACTTAAAGGTCTTTCAGATGACCAAAGGGTTAAGAACCCCCACTCTGGGGCAGTTAGGTGCCATAGTGGATAAAATATTAACCTCCTGGAGTCAGGAAGACCTGAGTTCAAATCCAGCCTCTAGTTTACTGCAAGTCACAACCCCAATTGCTACACACACACACACACACACACACACACACACACACACACACAGAACCTCTGCCTTGAGAGCATTGATGGTGTTTTCTGCAGTCCTTCAAGCTGTGAAATAGGTGCAAAGAGCACTGGGAGCCAGAAGTCCTGGGTTTTGATCCCATATCTGTTACTCACCTTGGCAAAATGCCAGGGTTTCCTCTTTGAACCTCAGTTTCTTTCTCTGTTAAAAAAAAAAAAAAGGTTGGATCAAATGACCTCTCCAGTCCCTTCTCATCCTGAATCCAATAAATCTCCAGGAAACTTCCTATTTTCCTGAAAGAGAAGATGTAATCCTCCCTACTTTCTCCACTTGTCCCAGTCTCATCACTGCTCACACAAACTCTTGTAGGCATACATGTTTCTGAATGTGTGCCTGGACATGTGTAACATGGATATCTTAGTATATTTTATATATAACAGCTTTCTGTGTTGGTTGGTATCTGTAAGCTTCAGGAAGGTAGAAGTTAAGTCTTATCTAAATTATTTATTTCTCCCAGCTGGGAGCTTGAGTTCTATCAATCTTAAAGGCTTAATCAATGTTTGTGGTTGTTGTCTACGTGTCCAATTCTCCAAACATTGATTAAATGATTACTGTATACAAACAGCTGTGAAGTGCAGTGGATAGGGCTAGTATCAGGGAGATTTCACCCTCAGACATTTAATAGGTGAATGACCCTGAACAAATCATTTAACCTTTAACTGCCTCAGTTTCCTCAACTATAAAAAGAGAAAAGTGGTAAATAGTACCTATTTGACACAGTTGTTGTGAGAATCAAATGAAATAAGATTTGCAAAACATTTAGCATAGTCTGGAATGTAGTACATACTTTAAAAAAGCTTGTTTCCTTCCTTCCTTCCTTTCTTCCTTCCTTCTTTCTTCCCTCCTTCCTCCCTTCTTCCTTCCTTCCTTCCTTCCTTCCTTCCTTCCTTCCTTCCTTCCTTCCTTCCTTCCTTCCTTCCTTCCTTCCTTTCTTCCTTCCTTCCTTTCCTCCCTCATCAAAGGGTATACAAAAATGAATGAGATTTGAGCCTTGCCCAAAAGGTACTTACAATCTAGTTAAAGGGCTATAGAATGACAGAATTAATAATAGTAACAATTTATCATGTTGTTCAGTTATTTCAAAATCTTCAAAAAACCTCATTTGGGCTTTTCTGTGTCAAAAATACTAGAGGAGGGGCAGCTAGGTGGTGCAGTAGATAGAGCACCAGCCCTGAGTTCAGGAAGACCTGAGTTCAAATGTGACCTCAGATACTTAATGCTTCCTAGGTGTGTGACCCTTGGCGAGTCACTTAACCCAAATTGCCTCAGCAAAAACAACAACAACAAAATACTAGCAGAGTTTGCCATTTCCTCCCCCAGTTCATTTTATGGATGAAAACTGAGACAAACAGGGTTAAAGTAAGGGTCACACAGCTAGGAAGTATCTGAAGTTAGATTTCAATTCAGGTCCTCCTGACTCTAAGCTTGGCAGTCTATCCACTGTGCCATTTAGCTGCCTCAATAATTCACTATAGCGAATTAATAATAATTCTAAAGTAGTTTAAAGTTTATAAATTGCTTTACGCAGATCAGAATATCTGTATTCAAATCCTGGCTATACCCCTCACTTGCTGTATTGCCCTGGTCAATCATTTAACTTTTCCTGGCCTGTTTCCCTATCTGTACAAAGGAGATGGGGGCGGGAGAAATGAGAGACACATTGAAGTAATTGTCTTCTAGCTCTAAGAAGCTAAAAGAGATTCAGTGACTCTGATCTGGGGCAGAGCCTGTTTCCCTCTTCCTCTTTCCCATCAGCCAGCTTGTAAGGCCTGTTTGGATAAAGGGAATCAGCCTGAAGAGTTGGGTCTACAGTCTCCATCACCAAATCTTTATCAAGCACCTACTGAATCCAGAGTCCTAAATTAGGTTCTGGGAGAGATATAAAATTTAGATAACATATAAACCTTCTGAGTGCTCAGTGTCCATGAAGGGGATGAAATACAAATAGAGAAATAGGACCAAAAAATAAAATGACATTAAGAAGATACAAAGCACTATGCCACATGAGATATGAATGGGTCAGTAATTACCAGCTGCAGAAATCAAGGAAGGCTTCAGGGAAGAAATGGTCTTTGAGCTGAACATTAAAGAATAGATATAAATTCACTAATCCAAGATAAGAAAAGAGAAGATTCCAAACAAATAAACAAAGATAAGCAAGGAGGGGAAAAGGGCTAAGAATATGTTGGGTAAAGACTCCAGCCTAGTTGACTATAGCATAGAGTATATGAAGAGAAGTCACATTAGCCTGGAAAGGGAAAGAAGTACCAGATCATGGAAGGCTTTGAATGCCAGGCAAAAAGTCACTAGCTCTTTCCTGGAATGGGGATAGAGGGTACGGAGGTAGCTCTACATTCTTGACCCTCTTCTATGGGCAGAGGTAACCTACTTCATGTACGGGCAGCAGCTTGAAGAGTGATGAGAGGATATTGGAACCCCCTATCAGCATTTCAATTCTTTGAGCTAAGTTTTGACCTCTTTAGGCTCTTCTTTTAAAATCATGAATTCTTTGGGGAGGGAGCACATGCTCACACGCTCCACCATACTGGAATCTGGCTTCCCATTATTTGTACTCATTGTTCCTATTTCTGCCCTCAAAGGTTAAACAGAACTCACCTAATCCCTCATCCCCACAATTCTTCAGGTACTTAATACAGTAGCACAACCCCTAGTCTTCTCATCTTTCCTGTTGTTTTTCTTTGGACAGCTTCATTTTCAGAGGGGTTAAGTGATTTGCCCAGGGTCACACAGCTAACTGATATCTAAGATGGGATTCAAGAATAGTCCAGTTTTCATTTCAGCAGGAGCAAGGGGATGAGCTTCAGAATATCACATTTGCTGAAAGACTTAACTCTGGCTAAGTCTGGTTCTGGCTATGGGGTGATAGAAGGACCCAGAGATATTTTTGTGGGATTGTCCAAGTTCCTGATTTTTGGAGTAGAAATATATGCAGAAGAAACCAATAAGTTTCTAGTAGGATGTGATAGGTGATCCCAAGAGCAGACCTCCTGCTTAAAAATGTCCTTCTTGCCAGCCACAGTGGCTGGAATTCTAATTTTAAGACTGATTTCTTTTGAATTAAGTCATTGCCCCCATAGTCATCAAATGGGACTAGGTATATTAAACACTTCATAAACCATAAGAGACTATACAACTGGAATTCTGGTTCTTATTCCTTTGCTGATACTTCCCTGTGGCTTGAACATGGTCTTGAATTCTCAAAGGTTTCTCAAATGTCAGAGCTGCTTCCAGTCTGATTCCAGATTCACTGTCCAAGGACCCTCCTAACTAAAGATTACTGAAGATAGCTAAGGCTCCAGCATGAATTCTTTGATGAAGATTATGAGCTGGCCCCAGGATAATTAACAATCCAAAGTCCTTCTCTGATACTTGGCTGTGCATATATTAATTAGACTCATCTGGGAAAGGCAGAGAGAGTGGCCATGAAGGGATGAATGGATGAATAAATATTTATTACCAATTTAATATGTACATGCCAAATACAAATACAAAAGAGACAGTTCTTGTCTTCAAGGAGTTTGCATTCTAAAAAAGCAAGATAACACACCTAGGGATGGAGAGTTTTTTGAAGGGTTAATTGGAATGAATGGTGATTGTAGTCATAATAAAGTTGATTAACAAGGGCTTTCTAGGAATGATAGTATTGAATTAATTGCTGTTCTCGAAGGTAGAACTGTAAAATGGAGGTAGAGGTTGGGGAGAAGGGGGCAAGAGGAGGAGAATGCATCCTGCATCCAGCAGAATGTCTGGGAGATGACAACCAAGTGACATGGTGGGTCTGAGACAGGGCAAGGGAAGGTGGCCATGCCCAATCAGAGTCCAGGATCAAAAGGTGACATCTTCTGGATGGAGGTGGAGGCTGGAGCTCCAAGTTCAGACTTGGAGATGTTCAGGTCTGGATGATTAAGAATAACTCATTGGACTGAAAATTAGAAGATATACTCCTGCTGGGAAAATCCTCTGTCCAAGGAGGTAAAATGAGGGATGGAAGTAGAAAGAATCCTAAAGTTACAGTCAAGAGTGTAACGTGCTCTCCTGGCAGTTACAATTACTAGTCTGTCCTAGACCCACCAGAGTACCTTTGACCACTGTCCTTTGCAGTGTGAACTCTACCCGGCTCGCCTCCTCTGAGGCCTTCTAAGGTCTCTGGCCACAATCTCTTGAATCTATAGCTTAATAACCGGTAGCGCACTCAAGAACAATCACGTGTAATCTTAAAAGCCTTTATTATACCTACTCACATAATGCCCTAACTGATGCCCTGACTTGTTAGTTCCCTAGTGAACACCTGGTCAGAAGACCCATGTGTTCACTACCAAAATCCTTACCTCTTTCGGCTACCCATCTTGGCTTGGCCACCCAGGCTAGGAGCCAGGGTGAACAGCTCGAGGTTAAAGAGGCCAGTTGCTGCCTGCAGTGGGCTTATATAGGGCCTGTGAGGTCACACACACAGCCAATCAGCGAGAGAGTCACCCATTACGAAGCTATCTCAATATGGCCAGGATCCCGCCCAAGGGCAGTCCTAATATCCACAGAAATTTCTGGGCCTCAATCCCGATGCACTGTGTCCGCCCATTTAAAGGGCCCTTACAATTCCCTTTCTCTTGTTTTGCGGGAACCGCACATCTCACCAAGCTAAACTTTTAGCACCAGCTATAGTTCACTTGGTCCATGAGATGACAGAGTGTTATGCCCAAAGAGGTACAAAGCAGCAGATCAGTAAACAGAAGTATGACAATGAGAACCAGGCTCAACAGTGGCCCAAATGTTCAACCCATTCATCAAAGTCATACTCGAGATAATAGGCCAAAGAGATTGGATGCCAATGAGGTAGGATGTCAACACTGAGGTGGGAAGTCAACAAGGTAAAACATCACAATTCTAGTTAACAAATATCAGTAGGTATGTTGTCACAATTCTAGTTACATTTATCACAGTTCTAGACCAATTCTAGTTTCTTACAATTTTCTGTTGCACTTTTTACACTCCTAGAACAATTCTAGCTTATCACAATTCTCAATTGCACTTGTCACAATTCTAGAACAATTCTAGTTTATCACAATTCTCTATTGCACTTTTCACAATCCTAGAGCAATTCTAGCTTATCACAATTCTCTATTGCACTTGTCACAATTCTAGAACAATTCTAGTTTATCACAATTCTCTATTGCACTTTTCACAATCCTAGAGCAATTCTAGCTTATCACAATTCTCTATTGCACTTTTCACAATCCTAGAGCAATTCTAGCTTATCACAATTCTCTATTGCACTTTTCACAATCCTAGAGCAATTCTAGCTTATCACAATTCTCAATTGCACTTTTTCACAATTCTAGAACAATTCTAGCTTATCACAATTCTCTATTGCACTTTTCACAATTCTAGAACAATTCTAGTTTCACAGGTGCACATAAGCAAAGTCATGTCCAGTAACATTGTCTCAATAACAATGGCAGGTGGGTGTGTTGGTTTTTCACCCACTAATTTAAAAGCATAGTCCTTCAATAGAAAGCATAGGGCAAAGCCTCTTCCCAGGCCACCATATGGCAAGTGGCCACGGGAGAAGCAAGCAGGCCCATTGTCCATTTACAGTCTTTATATTGCGTATCACCCAAAACAGTCCATTTCAGCTGCAACACTGGAACTGTGTCTGGTGTCTCTGGTCACGGTCAGTAGGGGCATCGCTGCCATCAGTGTCTGAAGGGCTGCGGACATCTGGCTGGTCTCTCTGGACTGTTGTCTGGTCCTTCTCTTGGATCCCCAGGTTACAAATGTCTCTGGTGGGGATGAACTCTGCTGCTGGATCTGCACCTAGGAAGGAATGTCCCCGGGGCCCAACTTGGGCCTTTCCAAATGCCATCCAGGCCTTTCCACATCACAGTGGAAACAAAGTTGTTGTCAAAAAGATTAACAAGCCAGACAAAAGTCAGTCTGTCACTTAGCTGCACTTTCTGTGTATGCCCGAAGTGCATTGCTAAGGTAAAATGCAAAGAATTTAAAAATGTAAAACCAAAATAATTTAAAAGTGTAAAACCGAAATAGATTAAAAATATAAAACCAAAATAACTTTAAAATGTAAAATCAAAATACTTTGAAGATGTAAAATCAAAAATGTTTTAAAATGTAAAATCAAAATTTAAAAATTGTAAGCAATCACATATCCCAAAATTCCCTTCTCTTGTTTAGAAGAGAAGATCTTGGGGATAGTCTGTGCAGTAATGACTTTACTAGAACACTCGGCTATATCCCTGAATTCTTTTGCCTAAAAATCAAAGTTTGAATTTCTGATACCGAATTGTACTCCAGGAGTGTGAATCAATAAATCTGATATTACTTTTCCTCCTGGGTCAAAGATCACACACTGTCTATTTATTCTAGTGATTAAAACAGCAATTTTCCAACCCATTCTAAACATAAACACTGTTTTATAAGTACCCGTAGGGGGTTGGGAAATCAAGCTCACCTGTGGAAGTGGAAAATCCACGAGGTAAGAAAAGAGGAGTTTCAACTCTCCAAAGACGATCCTAGCAGTTTTACAAGTATAAAATTCCACTCTCTCTAACTGCAAGATCTTATCCCTGTAAGGTTTCTTAGAAATTAACTGAACTGTATTTTCAAAACTTTTCTGATTATACTCAATACCCCACAATTCCTTTTTGCCTTGGGGCATAAAGCCTACTCCGGTCCTTTGAAAAGACACAGGAGTTTTGAATGGATTAATGGGCAGTGCTGATGGTATTATCGCCCTTCCTTTTCCTCCTCCCCCTACTCCCTTGGCCCAAGAAGGTGAGGCAGAGGGAAGAATTGGAAAATCCCCCAAAGGCTGATTTAAAATCAAACCTGAGCTTTGCACATAAAAAGAACTAAACTTCTTCTCAATGAAAGAGTAATCAATAAATTCCTTAAAACAACAATGCACAAGGTAAACCAACAAAATGCTAAGAAGAATTTCTACAACTGAAGTCCATGTGATTCGTTTATTTCCTTCCTTAGTTTCTGCCACTGGTTTGAACTCTTCCTGTTCTATCTGTAGTAACCTAGCTTTTTCTTCTTTCTCTATCTCCATCTGTAGTTTAACCTGCAATTCCAGCAACTCTTGCTGTGGCATTTTATACTCTCTACTGTCATACAATCGCATTAGCTCTAGGTTGCTCCCTCTCCAAGCTCTATTTACTGGGTGTGGGGATAGCCTTTGTGGAGCTTGATTACAAGCTTCCTGCTGTTCTTCAGTGGTGATCTTTGTTAAAAGATCTTCCATCTGGCTCTTTAACCTCTTTATATAATAAGCATTATGTTCAGCTGTGTCCTTGAGTCTGATCCCAGATTTACCTGGGTCCATATTGCTTCTCTGTCTTCCCTCTTAAGTGGCGTTTCTACCGGATCTTTCAGAATCTTAATTCTGAATATTAAATATTTTCAAAACCTGATAATTCCTGATGCGTCCACCACGTTGGGCGCCATTTGTAACGTGCTCTCCTGGCAGTTACAATTACTAGTCTGTCCTAGACCCACCAGAGTACCTTTGACCACTGTCCTTTGCAGTGTGAACTCTACCTGGCTCGCCTCCTCTGAGGCCTTCTAAGGTCTCTGGCCACAATCTCTTGAATCTATAGCTTAATAACCGGTAGCGCACTCAAGAACAATCACGTGTAATCTTAAAAGCCTTTATTATACCTACTCACATAATGCCCTAACTGATGCCCTGACTTGTTAGTTCCCTAGTGAACACCTGGTCAGAAGACCCATGTGTTCACTACCAAAATCCTTACCTCTTTCGGCTACCCATCTTGGCTTGGCCACCCAGGCTAGGAGCCAGGGTGAACAGCTCGAGGTTAAAGAGGCCAGTTGCTGCCTGCAGTGGGCTTATATAGGGCCTGTGAGGTCACACACACAGCCAATCAGCGAGAGAGTCACCCATTACGAAGCTATCTCAATATGGCCAGGATCCCGCCCAAGGGCAGTCCTAATATCCACAGAAATTTCTGGGCCTCAATCCCGATGCACTGTGTCCGCCCATTTAAAGGGCCCTTACACAAGAGATCAGAATTCCTTGCTCTGACTCTAAGTTGCACTGGGCAAATTACCCCACAGGGCTAGCATAAAGGAAACATTTACCTTAAAGAAATGGGAATTAACTGTCAGGATCTAAAACTACACAGAGATTATTGTTATATCTCCTAAAATGAGGGTATTAATCTGCCTTATTTTACAGAAGAGGAAGCTGAGAAAAGTTAACTGTCTTATTCAAGACCATACATGAACTATTCATCGTCCCTTGGTTGATAACCTCTATTCAACTCATAGAAGCCTTAAAAAATAAGATGTCATAAAGCAGAGGGTACTGAGTTCAGATTATTCATCACAGAGATGAGAGATAAAAATGGCATTAAAGATCATAGTCCCACCTCATCATTTCTAGATGGGGAAACTGAGGCTGAGGGATTCAGTGCCCTCTCCACAATCCCAAAGTTAAGCTATTAGTTTAGCAGATGAACCCAGGTTCTCCCAAAGTGCTTTTTCTTCTGGGTAAGCAGCTAGAAGGCACTGTGGAGAGAGCTCCGAGCCTGGAATTAGGGAAACCTGAGCTGAATCCTGACCTAGACCCTTATTAGTTGTGTGACCCAAAGCAAGTCTCTTAACTGCTCCAAGCCTGTTTCCTCTTTTGTAAAATGAGAATTGGCATGAGAAAAAAAAGTGCTAATATCTGTAAAGCACTTTGCTAACCTTAAAGTACCACATAATGCTATATATCATCATTACTAAATGCTATGTATCATTATTACTCTATATGTTGCTATAAAATGCTATATATAGCATCATTACCATGATGCAACCTCCTCACTTTATAATGGAGGAAGAAGAGGAAAGTGAATGAGCTTTTATATAGCACCTACTATATTCCAGGCTTGTGTTAAGTACTTTACAAATATTACTTCATTTAATATATACAACAAACAACCCTGTGAAATAGGTGTTATTACTTACCCCATTTTACAGTTGAAGAAACTGAGGCAAACAGAAAATAAGTCCAGAGTCAAAGAGTTATTGTGTCTAGGCTGGATTTGAACTTAGATTTGAATCCAGCACTCCCCACTGGGCGAGTGAACTATCTAATGAAAAAAAATAAAGGTAAAGTGATTTGTCCACAATCACATAGCAAATTCTTGGCTCCCAGTTGAGTGGCACATCCATTGTACCGTGTTCTTTCATGTGTGTCTCTTTTATGGGAAGGAAATGCTTATGGATGGCATCAGACCCTTGTAGACAATGCTAAGTAGTTGAAGTAATAGCAGCTGATTTAACCCCCGGACTGAGCTGCGTCCCCTGGAGATCCTTCCGTCCTTGGCTGTGCCTGCTGGCACTTATGTTCTCCAAGCTGCCTTTCTTAAAGTGGGATTCCTGGATTTTTAAAGGAAGTTTCCATGTCTCAGATCATAAAAGCTAAGGGTGGGGAGACTTCTCCTCTCTGTGCCAAGAACAGTAGCCAGGGCAGGAGCACTGGAGGCGTCTGTCTAGACTGGCAGAATGGGAGACAAAGCAAAGTAGAATTATTTACAGACCTCAGAAATCTAAAGTCAGGCGATAAAGACAAAGTCATTAGGTCCATAAGTGAAATCAGATCCCCAAGGGCGTGAATATTTTCCCAGCCTAACTTCATCCCTGTCCCAACCAGAGGGAAAGTAATATTGGAAAAAAAGCTCTGTATTTTACTGAAAGACAAAGGTGAGTTTGAATAGAAATGAGGTATCTCACTTTACGCAGTAAAAGCTTAAGAACATTAGAGTCTTAAAGGGTCTTAGAATCTATAAGAACCTTAAAACATAGAATGTTAGATGGGAAAGGGATCTTAGACCATGGAATGTTAAAATGGGGAAATGACCTTAGAACATGGAATGTGAGAGCTGGAAGGAACATACCACTAAATGTAAGGAAGAAGAGGAAAGTGAATGAGCATTTATGTAGCACCTACCATATTCCAGGCTTTGTGCTAAGTACTTTACAAATATTACTTCATTTAATATATACAACAACTCTGTGAAATAGGTGTTATTACTAATCCCATTTTACAGAATGAGCATTCTGGCAGTAGAAGGGATTTTAAGGCAAATAGCCTAGAAGGCTAGAGCAGGAAGAGATTCCAGAGACCATTGCCTCTAACCCTCTCATTTTGCTGAGGAAGAAAGGGAAATCTAGAAACAGAAAGTGATTTATTTGCTTTAAGTCATTATAATTGACCGGGCTAGCCCATGGCTTATTTAGCCCAGGATACTTTCTCTGACAAGTGTCTTATGAGAGGATAAAATGATCTATCTCACCCCCCCAAAAAAATCATCTATGGAAAGGATTTCAGTTTTTTCATATATAATATGAGAAGATTGAACTAGATAATTCCTAGAGTCTAACATTTTCTTTCTCCTCTGAATTTCATGCTCACAGATATTTTTTCTTTTTCTTTTTCTTTCATTAAAGAAAGACAAAATAAGAAAAAAGAAAGACAGAAAAGGAATATAAAATAAAACAGAGCAGAACAGAACAGTGTCCTGTGGCTAGCAGAACGCCAGAGAAGATTCAAAATATATAACAATAAATTACCAATTCAAAAAAGGATATATAACAGTAGCAGAAATTATATTCATGAGTGTCTAGACTGTCTTTCTTTACTTCCTTGTAGGTTGTTCTTTTGTTCTCTGATGTGCACCTTTTTCATTTTATTTTTTTCCACTTTTCATTCCCCCACCCCACTTTCCCCAAGCAGGCTATAGTTAAGCAAGGATATATTTATGTATACATATTTAGATATATACATACATACACTAACACACACATACATACACATATACACATATCTTTCCTGTCCCTGCTAACTCTGCTTTAATTCTACTCCTTAACTTGCCTTGGTATTATTTCACTTCCCCCTAGCCATGGATCCCTCCCTTCTCTTCTCCCTCCACCCTTTGCTTTCCCCTCCTGGTTTCTTTATAGATTTTGGAAGGTGCTATACTCTTCACTTCATGATATATGTGTAATGTTGCCTGTTTAACCCATTCCAGATGGCTCACAGATATTTTCAGCATCAACTTTAAATGTATCTCCTTCTATACTCTGCAGCTCTCAGAGATAGTGGAAAGAAGGGACTGATCTGACTTCCCCATTTTACTTGGGCACAGAGAGGTTCAGGGACTGTGTCACACAGGAAAAGAGTAACAGCTTAAAATTCGAATCCAGTCTTCTGACTCCAAGTCTGGTACTCTTTGCACTACACCAAAAAAAGGATGTGACACATTTTGTAAATCATAAAGCATTGGAGGGATTATTATCTTCATGCATGTCATTCAAGGAGTGATGTAGTGTTCTGTGTTTTCATTTCAGAGAAAAACCTGACCCGAAAGCGGGGGAGAAAGGAAAGAAGGCATCGGAAAGAGCGAAAGATGGACCATTCCCATTGAACACCACTCCCTGCCTCCCCTCCCCCAATCTTGGTACAAAGAAATCTGGACCAGGGAAAAGAAAGGGGCAGCACTGACTCAGCCATTGGGGCTCCTCACTTACCTGGTCCTTTCCTTCCAGGGAAAACTGAACATTTTTCATTCCTCCTTTCTTTTTCTTTCCTTGTTTTCCTCTTTCTCTCCTTGCTTTTTCTTTTCCTTCCTTCCTTCCTTCCGTTCTCATTTATTCTCTTGCTGCTATACTTCATTTCTTCTCTGTCAACCTTCCTCTTTCTTCTACTCCTTCTGCTTACCTCCATGTTCTCTTCCTCTTTTTTCTTCCTTCTATTCCCTTATTTCTTCTCTTCTTTTATTCCCTCCCTCTCTCCTTTCTTTCATCAATCCCTCCCCTTCTTTCTCAATAGAAAGAAATAAGTTTACAAACTTCAGAGTTGATCTTTAACAACACTCTTGAAAGATTCAAGTCCATCGAGAAGCTCACCAGCATCCTTCCTGATATTCCAAACAAGCACAGGAAAAAGCTCATTCTGTTCTCCATGCTGGTTGTAACCTTGGGGGCTGTAGTGAAAGAAGAGATATCATCTCCAGAGGACAGAGACAATAGACTTAATTCAGCTGTCCAGGACAAAAGAGCAGGAGACACATTACCAGAAGACCTCAAGTACTTCTTTGGTTAGCCAAAAGCCTCTCTTCCCCTTTGTACTAACCCCTTAAGTCCAGCTGCTCTCCATGAGAAGAGACCCTCACCAAGCATGGGCTTTCAGCAGTCATACATCTGAGGGATTCAAAAGGTCTTTGATCTGGGGTCACAGCTGATAGAATGCCAGAGCTGGAAGGATCCTTGAAGATCACTAATTCCAACCCATTCAAGTTACAGAGGAGGAAATGGAGGCCCAGAGAGGGTGAAAGACTTGATCTCCTATCGCTGAAAACTTAACATTTTGATGCTAAAGAAGCAACCATAACTTCTCTCCGGTAAAAGAGAAGGTTAAACTACAAGATGAGCTTTCTTTGTCAAAGTGGGGAGGCTTGGGATGTCTTCTACTCAGCTCCACATAGGCAGGATAAGGTCATGAGAACCTGCCTTCAGCCTCTTTCCCAAGGCAGGTCAAATACTCTTGAGCAGGGGTTCTCAAACTACGGGCCTGCGGGCCAGATGCACCGCTGAGGACGTTTATGCGGCCCGCGGGGTTATGGCAAATGGGCTGAGGGGTGGAGACAGCGGTGTGAGGTTTTGTTTTTACTATAGTCCGACCCTCCAATAGTCTGAGGGACAGTGAACTGGCCCCTATTTAAAAAGTTTGAGGATCACTGCTCTTGAGTTTCCTAGAGAATTGGATTCTTTCTGCTCCATCAGGAGCATCCTCCTTATTGTCCCTTCCAGCTGTTTCCACATGTTTAACTTGTTTATTATGACCAGAACCCTGGTGGCTATTGGGAGCAGAAGGATTAGGTCAGAGAACTTCTCTTCCTTGTAGGACCAAGACACCAATTCCAGTCCCAACCCAATCCCCCCATCAAAAACAGCTGTCAGTTGCAGAAAAAAGCCTGGAATTAAAATAGGGATGGATTGGGATAATAATCTAGCTATGGGTTCTTTCTTCCCAATAAGGAAGTCCCTTACATAGGCCTTAGATCTCAAGAAAATAGGGAGGTAGCCAATTAGATAGGGAATATTTTCACAGCTCATTGCTTTAAAACTAGAAGGGATAGTGGAGATCATCTAATACAATCCTTTCATTTTACAGAGCAGGAAAATGTGTCCCAGAAAGGAGAAATAATTATTATAATAGCTGACATTTATATAGCGCTTTAATGTCTACAAAGCGCTTTACATTATTTCATTTGAGCCTCACAACCATCTTGTGAGGCAAAACACTATTATTATTCCCATTTTACAGATGTGAAAACTGAAATTCAGTTTCAGTTAAATTACTTGCTCATGGTCCCACAGATAGCAAGAGCCAGAATCAGGAACAGAACCTAGATTCTGAGTCTAAATCCAGTACTCTTGTGTGGGTGCCACTCTATAGTCCCTTGATGAAATAAATCCGTTTTACTGATTCTGTCACTATGACTTCATTTCTTTTTTCCTAGAAGGCTCTTATGTTTCCTCGGGGCTTTGTATTAAGAAGTAAATAGCCTTGGGAGAAAGAAAAATAGAACAGAAATTAGAAGGGATCTCAGAATCTAGAAGATAGAATGTTAGAATTTAAAAGGAACTTAGAACATAGAACATAGAATGTCAGGGGCTTAGTGACTATCCAGTCCAATACCTTTTTTAAGAGAAAAAAAATTCTGTCCCAAGGAAGGAAAGGTCGTACACCAAGTTAGTGGCAGAGCTGGTATCATAAGCCCCGAGCTCCAATGCTCCTTCCACTAAAGCATTAACACCTTATTTATCAGTTAGCATAAAGGAGGGATTAGATGACCATCATTAGAGAAACAAAGATAGGACATAGGATAGAAGTATGGGGGGATTGAGAGAGAAAGGAACAGAGAACTCCGCAAGAGCATCTTGGGAAGGGGACTACCCTTTGGTACCCAGCTACCAAAGAAATTCCACCTCCTGCACCAATGTGCCGAGGGCTTACTCAGCCCTATAAGCTGCCACTCAGCCCAGTGTCTGATTCCTAACTAGACTAGGAGGGGTCCCCCAAGTCCATGCATGTCTCTCTCATCACTCCTTAAGGGCCACAGCCCTCTCAGTCTCAGAAACCTCATAAATGCTTCTAGAAGGTTAGAGGAACAACTTCACTGGAGAGATGGAGCTTCAGAGGGTTCATGGCTCATTAGGGCTAGAAAGGTCCTTCAGTAGTATACTCCATCCACCTCCTATCACATATGAAAAAAATGGTCCAGAAGGGGGAAACACATTGCTTGGGGCTGCAATGGGGGACTTCCGTGCCCTCGTATTCTAGGCCTTGATGGTGATGTAATGGGATGAGGGGACTAGAAAATGTTTTTATCATTGCCAGCAGGCTCTTGGCTTTCTCTTTTTCTTCAAGACAGTAGCTTTTCAAAGTTTCTTGTTGTAAAGAATAGAAAAATAAAAGAAACAGAAAACCTTTTTGGTTGTAAGTGAATGTTATACTATATAAATAGCTGGGACCTGAACATCTGGAATCCTATGACCTCAGCTACACTTTGCTCAACTGAAGGAAACAAAGATTTGATAGAACAAAGACAGATGTCATGGAGCTCAGAAGATTTGATGTAGATGGGGAAAAGAGTTGAAAGATGAGGAAAGGACCTCTGACAAAGCCAAGTGGACAGAGATGATAATTATCCCCTAGGTTCCTTCCCACCTCTTACATTCTCAGATTCTGAGGGTCTTAAGGAAACTTGGATATAAATGTTGTCCTGGATGGAAATTATTCCCTCCCCCACACACTTCAAATTGCAGAAACAGAAACTGACTTATCCATGTTTAGTTACTCAACTAGGATGGGATGCCAAAACCCAATTAGAGTACAAATTCCCCCGACTTCTCTTCTAGAAGACCCCTCTGGTTTTTTCCCAAAACTAGTGACCTTCAGACCCTGAAAATGGACAATGAAATATCCTTCTGGACAGCGGCCTTCCTCGTCCCAGATTTAACCTGGAGACTCAGTGGGGTACAGGTAGCCTTAAACATCCCAGATATGCCCAGATAGGATGCTAGGGGCTCAGCAAACGTCTGATCCTCCCCACTCCTTTCCCCATGGTCTCTCTGGGACTAGACCCAAAGTGCAGAGCCCAGAGGAGCTTGCTAGGGCAGACAATGCTTAGACTGCCCTTGTAGTCCAACCTTAGCCTTGCAGAGTCCCAGCCCAAAGTTTTCCTCAGCCCATCCTTGTTCTTCCCGTAAAGGGCCAGGAGAGGTCAGCATTCAGCCAGGCAGAGTCATGCAGTCTATGTCTCCTTCTTTCCTCCTCCTAGACCCTCCCACTCCATACACCTCTTAAAGAGTCAATACAAGTTTAATACATCCTTCCCAACTCAGCGGAGGGTCTGAGAGTCACTATATCCAACCTTACATACCCCGTCCTTTCCCAGCAAAAGATTTCCACTATTTTCATTGAGCACTTTCTCCCTTAAAGAAACATACAGTACCTCCACCAAAGCCTATCTGCCATCATGGGATAATGGCAGTAATCTTGAGCTCTCAAAGGCTGTATCAGTGAGTCTAAGACAAATTCTGACTGGTTCTACAGAGCTAGAACATAGGTCCATTGATGGATTGTGTCTTGGTTCTGGATGGCACATGAGGAAGCAATCCATGACCAAGTTGGAAACAGGGTGACGAGCTCTGGGGGAATCTGCAACAAAGACCACTCACTAACTCCCAGAGGACTTAGCAACATGGACACACCATTGGTCACTGAAGTATTGTGCTGATGAGCTAGTGGCCAGTAAGTTCCTGGGCTACAATCCGGGGACTTGCTATGCGGCATTTAGTACATGGTTCTCTCAGTCTCCTGGCAGCCCATCAACGGCTGCCTTCCTCTGCTTCCTGCAGACTCCTACTTTCCCTCCTGCTTCCTTCTTCTCTCTCTCCTCACCCTCTGCTCTCTCCTCTACCCCTTCCTGCTCTCTCACCCTATTTCCCCTTCATGTCAGTTTTTTATCTTGAACCTCAATCAGTCTCCCAAGGTGGGGTTCCCAAAGCAGGTTCTAGCAGAATGGCAGGGAATTTGTAGAAGGTTCCCTTGAGAATGAATAGATCTGATGGAGGAAGGGAAGCTTACCTAGATGCCAAGGCTGTTCCCCATCCTTAAAGCACTGCAATGATGCTCCAAAAAGGAGGCTATTTGTACTACTCTATGGACCTTGTTCCAGTAAGGATGCTTGTTTGTGCACATAGACATGGCAAACGGCAAGAGGCTAAGGAAACAGATTTTTCAGTCATGCATGGGCCTGAGAAACTTTCCAAGCAATGAAACCGGCAGGGGGCAGCGAGGCTCCACTAAAATCCTCCCTGAGGTTCCTTTCCACCTCTTACATTCTAAGACTCTTAAGTGCTTTAAGGAAACTTGGATATAAATATTGCCTGAGATGGAAGGTATGGCTTCCGGCCAACTCCACTGATTGGGATTCAGGACATTTCTCACCTGCCCCCCCCCCCGCCCCGTTCCCCCTCTCCCACCTCTCTCCCTTCCCCCTTCCTCCCACTCCCCCTGCCCATAGCCTAGCAGAATTCATGCTCCCCCTGCCCTGAGACATGACAAGAATATCTCTTCCCTGATACCTGGCTGGCTGTGAGGGACATATAGCAGGAACAGTCTGAGCAGCAACGGAGGAAGGAGGGGTGCAGAAGGCACTTGAATAATTTGCCTTCCACAGGCCCTTCCAGTTCTAACAGTTTCTTATTACTATCTCTTATGGATCTTACATTCAGTGTTCTAAATTCTGTCCTAAAGCCCTTTCCACCTCTCCCATGCTAAGATTAAGTGTTTAACAAGGCTTTGGGCGTAAATGCTGCCCGCCACTGAGAAGCCTCCTTTAGCAGTGACAGAATCTTGCAGGACAGCCTTAGAAAAGACTTTCTCTACAAATCTTGTCTGGGAAGGATAACAGAAGCAGAGGCCCAACACTGCCAGTCACTACGCTCTTCACCAGGCTTTCTTTCCCGATCCCAACAGACATCTGGTGCTGACTAGTCCTAATCTAAATCTTTCTTCAGACCCACACAAATGGAGGTAGCCACAGTACCCCAAACTATTGAGACTGTGGGAAGAGCAGGAATGGGAAAGGATGGAGAGTTATTTTGGGACAGAGATCCTACAAAAACAGGAAGCAGCAGCTGAGTCTTAGAAAACCCTTCCTAGCCCACCTGATTGGAAAAAGAGAATGACAGAGGGAAGGAAAGAGGATGTTGGGCTTCCTCCTCTTGTCTTAGGAATTGCCTGGTCAAGCCAGGCTCTAAGTGGGACATAGCCCCACCCCCTATGGTATTATGGGTCATAAAATGACCCATAACTGAAGCTTTCTCTCCCCAAGCTCCCTCATGATACCTCCCACACACATCCTTTGATGAACAAGAATCCCCCTCTCCCCCACACACATGCACAAATTGTGAAATATAATGTAGTGGTGGAAAGAACAATAGATTTGGAATCTAAGAACTTTACAATCCTGTTCTGATACTTAACTGTGTTATCTTGACATGCCCTTTGACTTGTCCAGGCCTTAGTTTGCTCATCTATAAAATAAGGATTGACTTTGATATTATTTAGGGTCTTTTCTAGCTCTAAACTCTGTGATTTGATGAGTGCCCCCTCCCAGATTTGTGATCTCCTAATATGATCTCTTATGAGTTCCCTTTGGTTTTCTCCTAAGACTAGAGACCCTCAGGGCATTGAAAAGGAACAATGAAGTATCCTTCTGAACTGTGCTGACTGTTTTTAAAAAGACCTTCCTGACCCCACGGTTGACCCAGAGACCCAGCCGGATGGAAGAAGCCTTATCCATCCTACTTTTGAACAAATGGGATGCTGGGGGCTCAGGGAATTCTATTATACTACTCAATGGGAGACAAAACCAGATTATACTGACCCTGATTTAATTCTAGCCAAGTATTTAAGATTCCTTAGTATCACAGAAGTAGAACTAAGAGTAGACTTCAGAAGCCATCTAGTCAAGGATTCTATTTTGTGAATAAAAAACAGGCTCAGGAAAAATGAGGAACTTGAAGATTTCATACAGGTAGTAAGCCTCAGAGACAATGGCTGAACCCAAGACCTTAGGCTCCAGAGCTTTTATCCATCCCACTTTTATCATTCTGCTTCCTCCTCATTTGAAGGATGAAGAGACTGAGATACAGAGTGGGAAAATGAAGACTATAAATAGTAGAGCTCTTTGAGGTGCCTAAGGAGGACTAGCACTTCTAATGTGAAGGCTGCCAAGCCCTTTTCAGGACTGCACATCCACCTATCATGTGCACCTGGCACTCAACTCTTACCTGTGGCTCCAAGAAGTAACGTGCAGTGGCCACACCCTGGCAAAACTTTCTAGACAGATGAGCTAAGCCAGGTGGAAGGTAAGCAACAGGCCTCCATGTCATCAGTGAGATAGAGGAATATCTACCCCAAGGATATGAAGACTGCCCTGTCTAAGCCCGTGAAGGCTGCTAAAACAGGCACTGTGGAGTGCGCAGAGCTTGATCAGACACCAAGGTCATCCACTGCATCCAAGGTCATCAACAGCCATCTTGATTTTTGTCCTGCCACAAGACTTTGATGATTCAGGAAGATTAGGACGTGACTCGGCCTCATTTAAATCCAATTTATGCTCAAGTCAAGACATCACCTTATGTTCTCCATAATCCTCTTCAAAAACAGTGGCAAATAACAAATAATGAGGTCAGGACCTTTACTTGAGAGTGCTCTGACCCCAAATCCAATGATCTTTCCTTGAGACCACATAAAATGTTTTGGTATGTAGAGGAAGATTTTGAATACCCAGTAAGGCTTTCCCAAACAGTGAGGTTTTCATTTTGAAGGCTTTACTCCATATACCTGAAGCTCTAGTGAGGAGAATCAAGCATGGAAACAGGGAGGGATCTCCCATGTGCTCTTCTATCACATCCCTTATCCAGGGACTTTCTAGGGGTGGTGGGAAAAGGGTCTGCTCCCTTCCTCCCCTAACCCCAACCCCAAGATTCATTCAGAAACACTCTGGTTTCCTTGGATGTTTTTGCAGCTTAGGGAAAGAGCCAGCATTAAGTGAAAACATGTGGCTAGGACTCAGGAGTTCCTGGTTCTCATCCTGGTTTAGCTACTTTCTGTGTGACCATGAGCAAGCCGGTTCCCAACTTGGATGCTCTGTAAGTGAGGGACTTGCAAGAGAAGGCTCCCGAAGTTTTCTTCTAGACACAGAAATAATCCTATGAGCTTAAGACTTGATCTTCAAGCTAGTTCTGTGTCCCATCCTGGCCACAGACACAAACAAATGCCACAGTTCCCTTTATCATGAAAGATCATGGTGTGATGAGGAGGAGGAAGGGAAAGGCAAGGCAAAAGAAGCTTTGCCTTTTTACTTCTAAAGGTGAATGTAAATTTAATATAAGTCATCAAGTAACTACTCAAAGGAATGTTTTTGGTGAACTGAAAATTTTCTTCTAATAGAAATTTAAAGCATTAGATCTTAAAAAGATTACTTACTCCTATTAAGAAGGTCTTCACCACTAAATCCACATTGCAGCATCATGGGTTTTCTCATTCGAGTCCCATAGAAATCCTCTGAGTTAGGGAATAGGAGAGAATAATGGAAAGAATACCTTATTTGGAATTCAAAAAACCTGTAATGGAGATAGAGTGGAATTCACTCTTACTAAATATTAAAACCTAGTTGTTAAATTTTCAATGTTAACTTTTGTACCTTAGAAATTGGCAGATGCTTCAAATAAGGCTTGATTCATCATTTTATGATTGTCTAGATTTAAGAAAGTGATAGAGAAAATGTGACTACTGCAGATTAAACTTAAATGTGTCAACCAGAGAGCTGGTTGTTAAATATTTACTACTACATCACTGTACACATATCCTGGATCATCACCTTGAGCAAATTATTTAACTTCTTTGGGTCTTAGTTTCCTCTTCTATAACTAGACTAAATGATTTTACATCCCTTTTAGGCCATAATACTAAGTTCCAATGATTCCTGCTTTACAGATAGCTAAGAGAAATCACTAATGCATTGGATGATAGAGGTGGAATCTATGTACAACGATGAAATTTAATAAAAGTATTACCTATACTCGAGTTCAAAAAATCTACTTCATAAATACAAGAGATATTTAGCAGTTCATCTAAAACAGATCTGGGATTTTCAGTGGACTGCAAACTCAACATGGGTCAACAATGTTGTATGGCAGCACCCAAAAGCTATAAAGATCTTGGGCTGTGTTTAGAGAGATATCTTCCAGGAGCAAAGAGATCTTAAATATTCTTGATACTACATTTTAGGACAAACAATAAGTTGGAGAACATTGACCAGAATGGTGAAGGACGTTCATGGCATGTTATTAATTGGGAGAACTGGTGATGTTTAACCTGGAAAAAAAGGCTCATAGAGAAATGGGGTGCAGAGGGGGAGAAGGACATCATGGCTATCTTTATGTACCTGAAAGCTGTCTTATGGAAAAGAGATTTAATTTAGTCCCAGAGGTCAGAACTAAAAGGATGAACAGAGGGGATGCCATAAAGCTATCCCAAAACAGGATGAGCTACCTCTAAAGGCAGTATGTTTCCTTCCATGTTGAAGGTTTTCCAATAAAGATTAGATAACTAACCACTTCTTTGGTAGGCTAGAGTTGGAATCCTTTCTCAGTAACTGGTTGGGCTAAAAAGTCACTGATGCTCCTTCTAACTTTGGATTTCTGGGAGTCTTTGATTTTGAAACTAAGGCCAGAGAGGGCAAGAGCTTTGTCCAAGATTGCATAGCAAGTTAATGACTGAAGTAGGACATCATCTGCAGTCTCTTGATTCCCAGGCTTGGACTATTTCCATTATTCTGGGGAAGTCAGCACTACCACAGACTGGATCTTTAGCATAAATTGTTCTGTATAAGACTTAAATTTGTGCACTAAGTGTCTACTATGCACTAGGCACTGGAGATGCAAAGACAGAAACTAAAATAGTCCCTCTTCTCAAGAACCTTACATTCTACTGGTGCTGGAGTGGGTGGAGTGGGGAGGGTGCCAAGAAGTGATCCTTACATATGTGTTTGATGAGTTCTGCCAATCAATCTGTTGGAATTATAGGGTGTTGAAGGATGCTTCTTATGAAGATAGACAAGCTCCTTAGCATCTTGCTGGATAACATAAGGAATTCCTCTGACTTATCCCCCAAATGGAACTTTCTCCAGGATGACTGGGATTTTAGAATTAAGGGGATGGACTCTTGACAAAGGAGCCACTTTATCCCCAATAGTTTACAAACTGAGCTGTATAACAATGTGGACTTCTTGGACTTCTCTTGGACTTCTGGACCAGAGTACAAAGTACTCTAGACATAGTATAGTAAGACTGAGAAGTATTTTTACCTTCCCTCTGCAGGAGCAGAGAAAGATAGGTTTCAGGAGGAAATATAGCAAGCCCTATGTGTTTGCTCAGGTGTTGCAAGATCCTTGGACCTGCTCAGATCCCTATATTCCTTCTTCTGCCTCCCTGGTTGTTTTCTAAGCATAAATCACTGCTAGGCTTCATGAAGTATGTGCTTTCCTTATAAGCTGAAAAGTTCCCAGATGAATAAGAATTTCAGAATTTTCTCAATGGTATACTCCTTAGAAAAGGGAAAAGGTCACCCTGCTGCTGAAGCTCTGCCAGAGGGAACCAGAAGATCTGGAAATTGTCAATGCTCCATGCTATTGCTATGAGTTCCTCAGACAGTATAGGTCCAAGGTGAATGGTCAGAGATGCTCAGTAGCCATAAAGTTCTTTGTCTTCCAGGGAAGAGTCTAATGGGTTATTCAAGTGTTTTTTTATTTCTGCATTTGTTGTGGGCTCCTGTGAATACTTTGTATCTTACGGGTTTATAGTAGGTAAGTTTATAGTTTATATATATATATATATATATATATATATATATATATATATATATATATATATATAAAGTGGGTTAAGTTTCTAGTGTGTATAGTTTATAGTGGGTAAAATAAAGCTTACCTGATCTCCATTTTTTTCACCAATGAATATTGGGGGAGTCAAGGGCAGGTACCCTTTTATTCTACTATGGGAGAAACCTAGGTAAAATGTCTGTTGTTCAGTTGTATCTGACTCTTTGTGACTCCATATGTTTTTAAGGGTTTTTTATGGCAAAGATGCTGAAGTAGTTTGTCCTTTCCTTCTATAGTGGATTAAGGCAAATTAAGGTTAAATGACTTGCCCAGGATTACACAGCTAATGAGTATCTGAAGCCACATTTGAACTCAGGTTTTCCTGACTCCAGGCCCAGAGCTCTAGCTATTGAGCCATGCAGCTGTCTAGCCAATACAATGCTTACCTGACCTTATTATAAAGCTTTTTTCTGGAGAATACTGGGTGAGGACAATGACATAAAGAGAAAAACAGGACCTTTTGGGGTAATTTCCTAGAACGAAAGCTGATTCCTCTGAACCTAGAGCCTTTAGGAACCACAGATCCCTGGAAATATAAGAATCAGGATAGGTGTCATATAGGATGAGAATTCAGGTCTAATTCCTAGTCATGTATTTTCTTTACTATAGCATGATTAGCAATTCACAGAGGAGTCCAAAGAGGTTGAACTGGTGTCTTCTGGGAAAGAATCTGGATTTGGAACTGAAGAAACCATGGGGGGAATAAGAGAAGACCCAGCTCCCCGCCTTCAAGTTGGGCTTGTGTCAGACACGAGGTAAGAGCAAGCTTGACCTTCCCCCCACAGCAAGATGTTTTCTCCATTGGAAACTCAATTTGCATCCAAAAGACAGCCGGGAATCCATGTGCTCAGGACCTGAGCTCAGATCCTGCCAAGCAGAGGATAAGGTTATGCAGGCAGCCTCCAGCTCTTCTCCCCGAAGAGTGCTGGGAAAGGAATTCCCCAGCTGTCTGTCTTCCTTAGGTTGCAGACTCTGCTTCTTTTCAGAGTAGCTCATATCCAGTGACTTGGGGAGCTAGAGACCTGGGGAATGGGGGGAGGAAGGCAAGAAAGGAGGAAAACAACAAATGAAGAATGACTACCACAGAGCCTTAGAGTATTTGAGCTGGAAATCAGAATGTCAGAGCGAGAAAGAACTCAGAGCATTGAATATAGAGGAAGCTGGGTAGTGCAATAAAAAGAATACTTACCTCTGGAGAAAAAAGACCTGAGTTCAAGTTCTCCTTTTCATCTTTACTACTCATATGACTTTGGAAAAATCATTTAACAACTCCCTGGGTCTTGGTTCCCTCATATGTGAAATTAAGAGGCTGAAATAAATAACATCTGAGGATCCCTTTCTGTAGGATTTAGATCTGTGATTCTATGAATATTAGAGCTAGAAAGGGTCCTAGAATATGGGCTATTAGAGACAGATTCTTAAAACATCAAACCTAGTTTGTTCATGCTGAGAATTTAGTAACATATAATACTGAAGCCTGAAGAGATATAAAAAGTCTAATCCAATCCCCTCATTTTATAGAAGGCAAAAACAGAAAAACAAAAAACAGCCCCTACTGCCACAGAGCTCACAACCTAATGAAGGAGACAATGAGCAAATATTTGATTTATATTTTGATTGTGGAAGTAATAGGGAGTCAGTGGAAATTCTTAAAGTGCGGACAAGGTCAAAACATGCCAGATCAATCTGGCAACTGAGTTGGAGAATTGACTAGAAAGGGAAGAAGAGACCTGAGTGAGGAAGACCAATCAGCAGACTTCTGCCATAGTCCAGTTATGAAAGCCTGGATGAGAATCATAACAGTACTAAAAAAAAAAAAAAAAAAGCAAGGTATTTTTTTGCCCCTTTTTGATCTATTTTTCTTGTGCAGCAAAATGAATATGGAAATATGTTTAGAAGAATACACATTTAACCTATATTGGATTACTTGTTGTCTTTGGAGAGGGGAAAAGGGGAGAAAAAAAGATTTATAACACAAGGTTTTGCAAAAATGAATGTTGAAAACCATTTTTCTATGTATTGGACAAAAATAAAATATTATTAAAAATTTAAAGAAAAGAAGAAGAAAAGGATAAATGGGGAACATATTGAGAAGGTAGTCTAGATAGGACTTGGCAATAGATGGGATATGGAGAAGAAAGAGTAAAGAGTCAAAATTTCAAGCTTGCATAACCAGGATTTTGATAACAAGAAAGTTAGGAAGAGGGGAGGGTTTTGGGGGAAAGATCATGAGTCATCTTTAGATCTATTGAGTTTTCTTGGGGAATAAGAATTGAAAGATAATTTTCCCAAAGTCCCAATAAAAGCCAGGGGGAGACTCAGGGCAAACACTCAGGCCCCTGATCCTAGACTTCTTCTATTGCATCATTCCTACAGAGGAGAACTTTTTTTAAAAAAAAGGTAAATTATAACTCTCTAGAAATAAAACAGTACTTATGTTTATAATCCCAATCCTAGTCATCAACAGAGAACAAGCTTGAGCAAGAACTGTGGAGCTGGAAAGGTTTTGAGGACACACCTAGTGATGAATTTTCTACCTGTGGTACTGGCAGGAGTCTAGCCACTCTACAAAGGTTTATTACTAGTTCGGCCTCAGGGTGATGAATCAAATTAGTCTTGAGTAACTCTCAAAGTTGGCGTACAAAATCATAGCGGGATCCCTGCTAGTGGAGGCAGTAACCTATTCCAATGAAACCATGTCTTTTACTCAACTCTTTAAGTAAAAACTCACCTCTTACCCATCTCTTTTCACCTTAGTTTTCCTGTTAATAAAATGGGAAGAAGGGGATTTGAATTTCATTATCTCTAATAATCCTGCTTTCAGATTTTATGATTTAATGAGTTCATGGTACTCACACAATTAAAAACAGCATAGATTATCAACCAGTTTTAGAGATGAAGAAACTGAAAGCCAGAGATTCAAGATGATTTGTTTAGTTTATCAGTTGGTGGAGAGGCAGGATTAAAATCTCTTGATTCCTGGTTCTGGGGTATTACCCAGAATAAGAAAAAAAAAAAAAAGTTACCACAGAGAACAACAGACAGACACATAGATAGACAGAGGGAGGGAGAGAAACAAAAAGCCCCCTCATCACCAGTTTATTATTTTAAGCCTGTTATGGGAACTCAAGACACAGGTCAGGCAGAGAGTTAGCACAATTGGCTTGAGGGAGCAAGGATAAGGACAGGTAGGAACAAAAGTGTGAATAAAGACATTCTAGAAACAGAGACAACAGCACAGAGAATGGAAATGACAAAGCATCCAGAGGATCTCAAAGAATCTATTGCAGAAGAAAAGCAAAGGACATGATGGGTATAAATTTCAAACAGTAGGACAGTGCCAGATAGTGAAGGAATTTGATTATCAGGAAGTGTCTGAATTTTCCTCAGTGAATGATAGGTAATGTATTGAAGGGAGCAGCTAGTTAGTTCCACAGATAGAGTTCTGAGCCTGCAATCAGAAAGTCCTGAGTTCAAATCCAATCTCTGATATTTTCTAGCTGTGTGACATTGGGCAAGTCACTTAACGCTGTTTGCCTCAGTTTCCTAATCTGTGAAATGAACTGGAGAAGGAAATGGCAAACTTCTCCAGAATCTTTGCCAAGAAAACTCCAAATGGTGCCAGCAGAGTTAGACACAAGTGATAGACAACAAAAATGTACCAAAAGGTTTGAGCAAAAGAATGATACATGGTCAGAGCTAAGCATAAGGAAGTCATCTGATACACGTGGGAAGAGGAAGAAGAGCAGGATGAGGAAAAACATTTAGAGGAGACTATTGAAATTATCCAGGTGGTGATGAAGGTTTAACCTGGGGCTGCCACATAGGGTCAGGAGATGGAAGCTTAAAGTGGCAAAAGACTTCTAAAAGCAACTAATCAAGTCCAGTAATTTTATAGATGAGGAAATTTAGAGAAATTAAGTGTTTTGCCCATGATTATCAAAGTCTTGCCAGAGAAATGATTCAAACTCAGCTCCTCTGACTTCCAGTTTCTCTAGTGTACCACAACACAACAGTTAATTCTTTCTCTTTTCCAATGAGAAAAAATGAAGATCACGACTAAATTTGTTTGGAAGTTTTAGGTCACCGCTTCTGGATTTGAATTTAACACTCCCCCTCCTTGTTTTCTCCATCAATGAATCCTCTTACCCAAAGATCCCTTTTTGTGTTAGCCTAGCTCAGGGCTGGACTAATGTGAACCCATCCCCTATAGAGATCTTTGTCAGAGAACCTTAGAATTTCAGAGCTTAAATGGACCTCAGCACATGGAGAATAAAAGCTTATTGAATTGAATTTAATTCTGATTAACAATTATTCTACACTCCTCACATGTTCCCTTTTCCCCAGATCTGGCTCTGAATGGGTAGAGAGGAGAAGGGAGCACTAGAACTAATTCCTTCTCTAATTTCTCATGGTCAGAAAAGCAGGCAGGGCATGACAAGAGGGACCAGTTTGAATTCACTGATTTTTTGGTTCTAACCTATGCTGAATAGATGAGCCCATCTTTCCAACCCTCATCCTAAATGCCCATCTAGAGAGATTTTTAATACTGTAGACAGTTGCTCTATCAGAGCACTCATGGGTCTTTTAAATTTTTTTGGTTATTCCTGATGTCTTCCCTTCTTTAGAAGTCTTTTCTGACCAACCCCAATCCTCGAGGAGCTATCTGTTCTAACCCTTAACTCCACTTTGTCTAAATAGCCTAACTAGCACTTTATTATTCTCTAATGCCAGAATTGGGAGAACCCTTAGGACATAGAATGTTGGAGCTGAAAGGGAACTCAGTATGGAGAGCACAGAATGGTACATAGAATCTTATAACTGAAAAATTGCCTTAGAATTTATGGCATAGAATGTTAGCTTTGGGAATGTCCTTAGAATATCGAATGTCAGAACATTGATCTATTTAGGCAACAAGTGAGTTGATCCTTGAGAGATGAAGTTGGTCAGGAAAGGCTTCCCAGAGGAGAGGAGTTGGGACATTAAGGATGACCAAGAATTCCTTAATAAAGGATATGTGAACCCATCCCCTATAGAGATCTTTGTCAGAGAACCTTAGAGGGAATTTGAGAACTTAGAACTTGGAATTTCAGAGCTTAAATGGACCTCAGCACATGGAGAATAAAAGCTTATTGAATTGAATTGAATTCTGATTAACATTTATAAGAACACTGAAGTTATTAGAGCTGAAGGGATTGTGGGAGGAAAGGGGAGGGAAGGAGGCAACATGATGTAGTGGGAAGAACCCAGAAACTCTGGATTCAAATCTTACCTCAGATATTTATTATGACTTTGTGCAAGTCATTTAATCTCTTGTTTTCCTCATCTATAAAACAAAGGAGTGGGGAGTAGATTAAGTGATCTCTGAGGACCCTTCTAATGCTACATCTATGAGCTTAGAATATAGAAAATAGACTATTAAAACTGAAAGGGATCTTGGACTTTATTCCAATCCCATCACTTTGCAGTTAAGGAAACTGAGAAAGAGGAAGAATGATTTGTCCAAAGTCACACAGTTAAATGTCATCTATAACTTCAACCAAGTCTTTTGATTCTCAGGTCAATGCTTTTTGCCTAACTCTAGTTCTTGGGAGGAGAACAAGAAAGGGAGAAGTTGGAGGGAAGATTCCCAATCCTCTTCCCCAGTTGGCTTAGGAGGGGATCCCTTGCCTTAGCTGTGCCTGGGTTTACCCAGAAGCCTGGGGCTCTGACTCCATAAAAGGGGATATCTACTATATCCCCCTGCCTTTCCTCAAAAACCCCATTTCCCGCTCCTCCTCCTGGCTGCACAGATGTGTCTGGCCCCACGCCTGGGCCAGAGCTGAGTATGTTGCAATCCATACACGGCTCCTCTACTGTCCCTCCCTGCCCTTGGACCTCAGCTGGCCACAGACAGCCTGTGGAGTGGGGCTCCTGCAGGGCTTGAAGTCAGGCCAAAGCCTGGGGGGGCCAGCAGAGAAGGAGGAAATGGGGGGGAGAAATTCCAGCCCTGGGCCCCAGTCTGACCAGACCATGTCTGGCCTCTACCAAGGCTCTGATAGCTGACCACATTGGACCAGTCATGTAGCAGCCCGCCCGCCAGGGTCAAAGGGAGTAAAAGAACACAGCATGGCCCGCCAAGGGATGGCTTGCTCCATATGCTTCCAATTGGGGCTGCTTTCTGGGCCTGTGGTCTGCTTCTTAGGTCACACCCTTTACACCACCATGGATGTGGGGGGCCCCAAGATGACTCCCCTGGCATGCGTTTCAGCTTCCAGGCCAGGGATTGTCAAGACAAATGGCTTCTGCTTCTTCTCCTGTCCTTTATTCTAACTCAGAGGGGCACAACCCTAAAATGGTACACAGTCCTGGAGTATACCACAAAACTTAGTCAAGTTACCTCCCTCCCCCGGCCTCAGTTTCCCCCTCAGTAAAATGAGATAGTTGGACCTAACAGCTTCTATGGCACTTTCCATTCTATGACATTCCATGTTTTTAGAGATTTAACATTCTGTGATACCTCCTGACTTAAGATTTCTATGTTACAAGTTCCTTTTCAACTTTTACATTTGATGTTTTAAGGCCCCTTCATGTCCTGACATCCCATCTTCTATGTTCTAAAGTTCCTTCCAGCTCTGTCTTCCATGTTTCTAATTTTTTCCATCCTTGGAGTATGGGAAGCCAACAGGTGCTTAGAAATCTATAGAGGTAAAATGTGTCCAATTTCACCTGACATTAGAGAAATAAGAAGAAATCAGGAAGTGAAAAAAATTAAATTTCCCCAGGAAACAGACCTGGCTTCTAAGGTCACAACCAAGTAACCAAGTTTATGATGTAAAATAGAGACAACTCTTCATTATCCACAAGTGGGTTATCTAAAGAGCAATGGGGAAATGGGTGATTGAGAACATATTTTTCCATAGCCATGAAAGTACTGAAGCTGTGGAATGTTATGGGCTTGGTCAGACATCAAAGAAGTCAAGGTCACCTACTGCATCCTGGGCCATCATCAGTCATCCTGACTTTTGTTCTGCTGGAGAAGAGAATGAGGCTCCCGAGTTTGTGTGATACTGCCTCCCTTAAATCCAATGTATACACAAGTCGTCAATAGTGATACCATTGATGCCCTTCAAAAACAAAGGACAATGGAGCAGCTAGATGGTTCAGTGGATAGAGCACTCACTCAGGAGGACTTGAGGTCAAATCTTGCCTCAGATACTTAAGACTTATTAGCTGTGTGACCCTGGACAAGTCACTTAAGCCCAATTATTTTGCTGAAAGAGAGAGAGAGAAAGAGAGGGAAGGAGGGAGAAAAGAAGGAAGGAAGGAAGGAAGGAAGGAAGGAAGGAAGGAAGGAAGGAAGGAAGGAAGGAAGGAAGGAAGGAAGGAAGGAAGGAAGGAAGGAAGGAAGGAAGGAAGGAAGGAAGGAAGGAAGGAAGGAAGGAAGGAAGGAAGGAAGGAAGGAAGTTAAAGAAGAGAGAGAGAAAAGAAGGAAGCTCAGTTCTCCTATCTCCCCCTCCAGAGATAGATGTTTCCGACCCCCTTTTGGCCAGTCAAACTCCAGGGTCATCAGCAGGGGATGCAAACTCATTTTAATATATGCCCAAAAAGTCAATTTCATTATGATATCGTTCTAATCAGTCTCCTCTGCCCTGCCAGCTTAACTTGCCCATGCTGCCAAGGCCATCTGATCATCACTCCAATCATATCCCTCTTTTGCACCCAACCTTTGAATGGTTCTCCAGGGCCTACAGGACCCAGACTTTGCAGTCTTTTCTCCTATCATATATACTGCCCTTCAGCTTGTACCTACTACTTGCCATCTCCTTGAAAAATTCCCACTTTCCCCCTTCTGTGTTTCTACTTACACTGTTCTACTTATACCCTTTTTTTTCCGAGTCAATTTGGATTAAGTGACTTGCCCAGGGTCACACATCTAGGAAGTGTTAAGTGTCTGAGGCCAGATTTGAACTCAGGTCCTCCTGACTTCAGGGCTGGTACTCTATCCACTGCACCATTTAGCTGCCCCTGCCCTTTTCTGCATTTCTGTAATTCTCTACCATTATTTAAGGCTTTGCTCCAATTCTACCTCTTCCAGGAAGTCTTCCCTGTTTTGCCCAGTTATATCTCCCTCATCTAATTTTACAATACTTTTTTTAATACTTTTTAAGCATGCTATAGTATAATTTATACAATTTTAATCTTTGTACATGACTTTTCTCTCCCTAGTAGACTATAAACTCTGAGACTTACTGATTTCTGTATGCCCTCCTTGGTAGCCAGCACAGTATCTTTCAAATAAATGCTAAGAATGTTGAATAATATAACCCACTATCCAACAGAAAGAAATCATTTTATGTTAACCTTTCCATAGAACTGAATGTTACTAATGGAGTGATCATAGCCCCATGATGAGCTCATCTGTGGTGAGGATGGTTTGCCTTCTTGCAAGATGTAACATAAAGCAATGGACTTAGAGTGAGGAAAACCTGGACTCAACTACCACCTCACACACATACTATGAGTATGACACTGAGTAACTCATTTAACTTCTCTTTGCGTCAATTTCTTCATCTGTAAAACCTGTAAAATCATCTAGCCTTCAGATTCCTTCCAGCTCTAAATATATGACTCTCCCCTCTCTCATTTTTGCTAGTGGCACCTGATAAGTGGTAGACTGTAATTCTTTGACCATAGTTGCTTTTTGGTTTATTAAATATTGACTATAACCTAGGCGCTATGGTAAGTACTTCAACATTTTCTCATTTGATCCTCACAAAAACCCTAGTAGACACTATTAAGAGCCTACTTTACAGTTGAGGAAACTGAGACAGATGTTATGTGACTTGATCAGGGTTTGAGCTCAGGTTTTCTTGAGTTTACCCCCAGCTGTCTGTCTACTGTGTCACCAATAGCTTCTAAGGAAAAGTTAAGAGAAGCAAGGGTCCTGTACCTTTTGTAATCCCTGTTCAAAAATATTTTGTAACTATTTTAAAAAAGATTTCAATGTTACTTAACTGGGGTTCCCTTTAAAGAGACATCAGAACAAGGCTTTGAACAACAACTAGGAAGTCAACAGAGACAGGAATGTGGGAAGAATATCATGAGTAAAAGCATGGCAGTAGGAAAGAGGGAGACCCACCCGGAGAGTGAGATTGACCATGTTGGTGAAAAACTTTGTAGACCTCAGGTCACTCACTGTCCATTTCACATGGGATTAAGCCATATGGACAAGACAAGGACATGGTTGGGCTATAGTGCTGATAGTTAAAAGTGGTGATAATAATGGTAGCTCATCTTTCTGTATAGTCAGGAAGTCAACAAGCATTTGTTAACTGCCTACTGTGTACTGGGCACTCTATTAAGTCATGGTGACAAAAGGTGTAACGTGCCCTCCTGGCAGTTACAATTACTAGTCTGTCCTAGGCCCAACAGAGTACCTTTGCCCACTGACCTTTGCAGTGTGAACTCTACCTGGCTCGCCTCCTCTGAGGCCTTCAAAGGTCTCTGGCCACAATCTCTTGAATCTATAGTTTAATACCCGGTAGCGCACTCAAGAACAGCCACGTGTAATCTTAAAAGCCTTTATTATACCTACTCACATAATGCCCTGACTGATGCCCTGACTTGTTGGTTCCCGAGTGAACACCTGGTCAGAAGACCCACGTGTTCACTACCAAACTCCTTACCTCTTTCGGCTATCCATCTCGGCTTGGCCACCCAGGCTAGAGAGCCAGGGTGAAGAGCGCCAGGTTAAAGAGAACGACTGCTGCCTGCAGTGGGCTTATAAAGGGCCTGTGAGGTCACACACACAGCCAATCAGCGAGAGAGTCACCCATTAAGAAGCTATCTCAAAATGGATAGGATCCCACCTACAAGGCAGTCCTAATATCCACAGAAATTACTTCTGGGCCTCAATCTCCTGATGCACCGTGTCCACCCATTTAAAGGGCCCTTACAAAAAGGAAATCAAAAATGTGGTCCCTGACCTCAAGGAGCTCACAGTCTAATGGGGGAGCCAACATACAAAGAACTTTGAAGATGATAAGATATTCACAGTATAAAAGGAAGGTCACCATCTCAGAGCAGAGGAGAGCTCAGTCACGTTGAGATGGATGACTTTTCTAGTTCTCTGGCTGACTCCCCTAATCTGGTTGCTAGATTTCTCTCTACCTATCTTTTCTTTCCTTCAACCACCACCTCCTTAACTTAGCAGAGGAAGAAACTAATGCATAATTTAAATGAATCATTTCTAACATTTAGACTTAACTATTTCTTCTTTAACCTTCCTTGGAGGTAGCTAACATAAGCAGCACCGCTGTTACTTTTCAGAGGAGGAAGCTAAGGTACAAGTGGTATAGCAAAATTGCAGAGCCATATCTAGAACTCTGGGCTTCTGTTTCCCAGATGAGTGTTCTAGCTGTCACAGACCTGCCTACTTTCCATTCTAGCTCTAGAGCAAAAATAAAAAGCATGGGTCCCATTCTTCCCTCCTCAGGCTAGGACTGTCAAAAGCCAGGAAGTAAGCTATGCAGAGTACACTGAGCCTAGGAGAAGGTTTGGGGTAAATTAGGTCTGGGGAAGGGTTTTGCTCCCAGGGCTCTGGACAGTTAGTTATCAGATAGATGCTAGAATAGTCTCTGACTCCAGGAGAAGAATTTGGAAAAAAGCTGGATGGACTTGCATTGCCAAGTGGACAAAATTTTAATCCACTGGGAGGAACAAGGGCAATCAGGCGCTTAGCCATTTGGACTTAGTGTCTGCTGTGTGCATAGTCCCAAGTTAATAAGGTCAGCTCTATATGGAGGAAAAACTGCATGAGCTGTTATTTGAGGGATGATGGAAAATTCCTTAGTCCCCAAATCTCCCCTATCAAGTCTAAAATACTTCCATAGAGCTTTGTGTCTTGGGTTCAGGCAACTGAATCTCCAAGAAATTGTTTCCAAGTTTAGAATACAAGTATCCTCAGTCAAGTTAAGAAGTCACCATTAACATTCAGAGCTTAAGATAATTTGCCAGCTGAGAAGATCAAAGTTCTAAGACTAAAAGGAATCTCAGAAGCCATTTAGTTCAAACCCTTCATTTTACAGATGAGGAAACTGAGGCCCAGGATAGTGAACTCTTTTGTCCAATGTCACACAGTGACTAGGCGTCAAAGGTGAAATTGCTACTGTGCCTCCTATTTAAACCAGCCTCCATGAAAAACAGAGCTAAGGGCTCTGAGGAAATTAATAGAAAAGGACATGACTAAAGAGAATTCTTTAAGACTCCTTACCTGTGGCAGGTGAGATCTAGTGAGATATTGTAGAAGGTGAGAGTGTGGCTTGATCCCTTAATAATCACTTCAATTTAAATTTATTATATTTTGTTATAATTATGCACACATAACCCTATTCTATAAATTCCAGTGGCTCCCTATTATGCCCAGGAACAACTACAAAATTCTCTGTTTGGTATTCAAAGCCCTTCATAACCTAAACCCCTGCTACCATTCCAATCTCCTTTTTATTCCTTACTCTCCTATCTTACTCTTCTATCCAGTGACGCTTGCTCCTGGATATTATAAGTCTAGGATCCTCCATCTCTCAGTTCTAGACATTCCTTCTGGCAGACCCCCATACCTGAAATGCTTTCCCTCTTCATCTCAGACTACTGACTTCCCTGGCTTTCTTTAAATCCCATCTTCTACAGGAAACCTTCCCCAACCCCTCTTAATTCCAGTGCTTTTCTTCTGTTAATTATTTCTTCTTTTATCCTAGATATAGGTTTCTTTGTATATATTTGCACATTGTCTCCCCCATTAGATTATAAGCTCTATGAGGGCAGGGATTGACTTTTGCCTCCTTTTTTAAATTAGAGCTTTTTGTTATCAAAATATATGCAAAGATAGTTTTCAACATTCACCCTTGCAGAACTTTATATCCCAAATTTTTCTCCCTCCCTTCCCTCTACTCCTCCCCTAGATGGCAAGCAATCCAATATATGTTAAACATGTACAATTCTTCTATGCATATTTCTATGCTTATCATGCTACACAAGAAAAATGAGCTCAACAAGGGGGAAAATGTGAAAGAAAACAAAAAGCAAGCAAATAACAACAAAAAAGTAAAAATACTATGTTATGATCCATATTCACGCCCAACAAGCCTCTTTCTGGATTTTTGCCTTTTTTTTTTTATATCCCCAGCACTTAGCACAGTGCCTGGAAAATAGTAGGAACTTAATAAATGTTTATTGATTGATATGTATACAAATAATTATATTATCTAATATATAACATAATGTCATAATTATATATAATATAGTTATATATCTCAGATATGCATATGTATTCCTATATATACATACACATATACAAACACAAATTTAGTTTGTAAGTGGCTTAAGCATTGGGACTAGATCTTTTTTGTTTGTTTGTTTGATCTTTGTTTCTCCAGTGCTACAAAAAGGATATTAATCCTAATAATCTTTGTTAAACCACATTGACGTTAATTAGAACTCTAGTAATTGAAGATGGTAGAGGCAAGATGGGAGGACATGGAGTGGGGGACAGAATCAAAAAGGAATCCTGGATTCCAGAAGACCCATGATAAAGTATGCAATTCACTTCCTGACAAAGAGGTAATGCAAAGATGCAAAATGAGACACACATTTTTGGACATGGACAATGTGGGAATTTGTTTTGCTTGACTCTGCATATTTGTTATGAGAGTCTTGTTCTTTCTCTTTCTAATGGGAGAGGGAGGTGGGAGGACAAGAAAGTAAATGCTTGTTAGCATTTAAATGTAATTGGGAAGGAATAAAGGAATGTCGAAGCTGGAAGGCAGTTTTTTCCTTTTACAAATGGGGAAACTGAGTTCTAGGCAATAATAATAAGAGTGAAAGAAGGAAAATAGCACATATTTCTCATATATTCCTTTAAGGCACTTTCCTCTCAACAATCTTGGAGGTTGATAGGATTATTATTCTTATCCTAAGAATACACATAAGGAAACTGAGAGTCTAAGTAGTAAAGTTTTGATATTAAATCACCCAATGCCAAATCCAGCGTTCTTTATGCTATAGCAAATTTACTAGATTGAGAGATTTCTGGAGTGTCATTTCTACTCCTGGTCTTGTGACTAAGTCATGGCATGATGAATCAATAAACTAATTAATATTTATTAATTGCTTACTGTATGCTTGACACTGTAGTAAGTCACCAGTGTTGGGCAAGTCATCTCACCTCCCCAGACCTGTTTCTTATTCAGTAAGATGTGGGGATTGGCCTAGATGATCTTTATATTTCCTTCTCAAATCAAGCTGTGATTCCATCATTTGTCTTTTGAGTGGGCAGTAAAAGGCCAAGTAGTGGTGGGAAGAGGAGATGAGATTTGGGGCATGGGGGGTCTGAAACTGCATCTTTCTGTGTTACACAGGCCTTCAGTTTGAGTTATTGAATTTCCTACAGGCTGAACTGTGTCTTCCCCTATCCATGGCCTTTTTCTTGATGGGGAGCAGATGCACAGATGGTCTCATTCACTCCCCATGTGGACTGGGAGGACTCTGGGCCCAGACCTCTCCAAGGGGAATTCTCCAGGAGAAGAGACTTGCACGAGCAAGCCCGTGGTCCAGGCTGAGGCTCTGCCGGGCTGTTTCCATTAGGGTAATAATGTGTTCCCGAGTTTGGTTTCAAGGACTCTTTCCAATGCTTTGGGAGGGGTGATGGCTTTCAGATGAGTTTAGAGCTGTTTTTTAACCTTACATGACTCCCATCGGGGCAGGGAGAGATCGTAAGACATTTGCAAGGCCAGTATTTTGCTTCTCTTCTCCGTGCAGAAGGCTACGCCACAGACCGTGGATAGGGATGTATTAGTCTCAGTTGGGGCCTTTTTTCAACAACAGATTTTGCTAAGGTCAGAGGTAGAGTCTACAGAGTCTAGGATGGCAAGCCTGTTCCACAGATTCTCATTCCTAGTGCTGAAAGAGACCTTTGAACATGGAATGTCGGAGAGGGAAGAGAGCTTAAAGCATCCAACAGAGAATATCTGAGCTGGGAGGAACAATGAAATATATAATATGCAAGCTGGGAGGGGACCTTGGAGGTCCTCTCGTCAAATTGCTTCATTTTATATTGGAGGAAATGATTTGTCTGGGATCACACAGCTAGTTAGTGACAGAATCTAGCTTAGAATCAATCCAATCTGTTCTCTAGTGTAGGGCTCACTTCACATGGGGAATCTATAACAAGAATATGTGCCATCTCCTCTGTAATTCTAATCTTCTCTGCTCTGGAAATCAATTTGAAGTAGACCTCAATGGTGGTCTAAGGGCAGTAGAAAAGGAAGGCCCACTCACCCAGTCTCAAATGTCTTGGATATTACTGGAAACTCCCATCTTCATATCACAAGAACTCTGCTTTGTCTTCTGTCCATGGCCTTCTATTTCTAGCTATCTCTGCTACAATCTTTTATGTATTCTGCCTTCTATTATAGTTCTCCATGGTGTTATCTTATCTCTTAAGTGGAAGGACTAATGGATTTGGAGTCCGATACCTGTGTGTAGAGTCTGGCACTGCTCCTCACTACTTTGGTAACCTGAGCACCCTAATTACCTCTCCTCTGTGGGCCTCCAGTTTCTCCTCTATAAAATGAAACGATTGAACTACATAACTTCAAATGATCTTCTACCTCTAACTCTATCGTCTACTAGAGTGTAAGTTCTATAAGGGCAACTACTTTTACTTTACTTATATCCCCAAACCTCTTAACTCTTATTTGTGAAGGATAGGACTTTGAATACAGCAGTCTGTTAATAAATGTTGATAGTGAAAAAAACAAAAAAAGTCAAAAAATGTCTGGCTGTCCACTGGCTGGCTCTGTATCCATGAGCCTCTGGCCTCACTTTTCTCCTGTATAAAATCAGAGGGGAGGAATGAATGATCTCAGAGGTTTTTTCCAGTCCTGATAGTCTAAGTTTATGTTACAGGCTAAAATGACTTAATGTGAATTAATACATTAGAGTTGGTTGCTTTCTGGCATCAAACAGAAAAAAGCAGTTAAATGGATTGGATTTTGAGATAATTTAAGTAAACTAATATTGAAGGAACATGACTTTGAGGTTTGGAGGAGGACCCTCTCATTGAAAGAACAGGAATATGAAGTTGATTTAGGATCCAAAACTGAAAGTATAGAACTAGAAGACTTTGAGGTAGTTTGGGGGCCTGGCACTAAGGAAATAAGAGATTCAGGAGATTCAGTGGTGAGGATACTTTGGGAAGGATTGTTTCTGTGATGAAAAGGCCTGGATGGTCCTGCTGCCATTTGTTCCCATGGTTAGAGAACTTGATCTAAGAGAGTCCTTAAGACATTATGGGAAAGAAACAAGTCAACTCACCTCTGAGGGCTTTTAGATATCAAGGGAGGTTGGTGCTTAGAAGTCAGGGAGTCCCAGGAAAGAGTCTACACGTATAAGAAGAGGAATAGAAGAGGCCTTAGTCACCATAATCAGGATCCTAAACATTAATAAATGTTAAATTTAGTTGAAATTGATTTCAGATCAACAATTATTTCTTAATCACATAGTAGATGCTAAGTCCTGGATGATGAGAGCAGTATAAAGTTTATGTAAGTCACAATCCTTGCCTTGCTCTTTAGGGATATAAGGCACAAATACAGATAGCTATACCATGATACATTGTAAGTAAAGCACAATACATGTTGTTACTGTTGCGGTCTGTCCTTCAGTCTGGAAGAGGACCATGAAGTCAGGAAGGAGATGCCATCAAGTGAATTGGATTTAAGTGAGGGAGGGAGGTACAAAATTACCAGTCTCACTTTCAGGGGCTAGATATAGATCAGGACAACTGGAGACAGCCCTGATCTTTTTCAAGTTACTCTTTAATTGTTTTCAGTTTGACCCAAGAAAAATCCATTCATTGATGAAAGCTAGGCAAGGAAGCAATACCCTTCACTGATGAAGACTAGGTAAGAAATCAGTCTGGGAGGGGAAGATCCTATGGGTTTCTGGCCATAACAGAAACAATTGTTATTTACATTCGCTCTGAACCAATCAGGACCCAAACAAGGACCAAGGTGGGTTAGTCCTGAGAACTACTGTCGATGAGAGCCATAGTGAAGCAAAAACAAAACACTATCAGATAGGAAGTAAGAGGAGAAGAGTGAGGGCAGATGGAAAAGAAGCTTGATAGAACTTCATTAGAAAGTCACCCTGATTTCCAGCCATGTGAAAGCTTGGGGCTTGTTAGACTGGGATAAGCCACAAGTTAGTCTACACAAGCCTCCAGTACAATCTTGGAAATGGACCTTATGGCTGACTCACCCGGCAGCTGGATGGGGGCTGATCTCAGAGTCACAGACTATAGGAAGTCCGAGTTGGAAGCTGTCCAAGAACATAGAATGTCAGAACTAGAAATCACCAGTTTATGTATTGTCTAGTCCTACTTTCTTTATTTTATAGAGGACAAAACTGAGGCAGAAAGGAGGGAAGATCACCTTAGTTGAGGCAAGAGATCATAAGTCCAGAGTGCCTTCCCCAACACATAGTGACAGGTAAGGAATAACTAGTGCAGCTAAACAGTACAGTGAATGGAGTACCAGACCTGGATGCAGGAAGACTCATCTTCCTGAGGTCCTCCTCAGACACTCGCTGGCTGTGTGCCCTGGGCAAGTCACTTTACTCAGTTTGCCTCAGTTTCCTTATCTGTAAAATAAGCTGGAGAAGAATATTGAAAATCACTCCAGTATCTTTGCCAAAAAAAAAAAAAACCTAAATGGGGTCACTAAGAGCCCCAGATATGACTAAAAATGACTCAATAAAAGCAATGATTAGTTACTCAATATTTCTATATGTGGTGCTATAGCATGCTCAGCCCTGTGGCATATATACATAGAGACCTCACCTTTAGGAGCTTATAACATAAATGAGACATTGGAACTCTTTTCTGCCCACTATTTTTGCTAGGCCATTTCCCTATTTAAAAGCCTTCTATGGCTTCCAAGTATCTTAAGGATAATTTCAGCACATAAGCCTGACCACAGGCTGTCCCTATTGTCCCTTTCTCCCCCCAAACATGATTCCTTTTCTTGAGCCATCCTAGTTTCCACAATGTCTTCCAAGCCCACTTTGTCTTTCCAGATTCCTCATCCTTGCACCCAGAATTTCCTCCCAAACCCACCTTTGTGTATCTGAATTACGTTCGTTTTCATTCTCAAAGAATGCTATGACACCAAGAAGGGGATGCTATGAGATGTAAGTGAATTTAAGTGAGGGAGGCTGGGCAGGGTCCCCTGCCTCATTTCCTCCTCCAGAGCCATCTGGGTCCAGTGGCCAGATATAGACCAGGATGATTGGAGATGGCCCTGGATGCAGTGGGAGACCTTGGCCTTTTTAAGCTAAGGTCTTCAACAGGTCTCAATTTGACTGAGGCCACACACATTCAGTGATTAAGGCTAGGTAGTGACTGAGGCAAAGAATCTCCTCTTTCGCCTAGTTAGAAAAAAATCTAAATAAATAAATCTTCCAAGGCCCTTCTCAGGCCTACCCTCCATTCCTTCAGCCCACAGTAACCTCTCCACCTTCTGAAGTCCTGTAGCCCTTGCCATTCTGTACTGTCTAATTTACACTTAAATGTTAGCTTGTACTAGTTGATGTTTTTCTTTTCATGTGTCAATGTTAGTTCAGTGCATATTTATGGGGGCCTACAAGGTCATATGTTTGAGCCTGAGAGGAAGCAGATAGATTAGTCAGGATCTTCATGCCCACTTGGAATTTAATCTCCTTTAGAAGAGTAAGCTCCGAGGATTTAGATCTGAAAGAGACATTTAGAGAGAATTTAGTTCAAGCTTCCATTTTAAAGAGGAAAAACTCAGATACAGAGAATAATTGATTTTCCCAAAGACAAATATGTAGCCAGTAGCAAATCTGGAATTGGAATCACAGTTCTCTAGATTCTAAATCTAATCTTTCCATTATATTGTTGTTGTTTTTTTAGTCATGTCCACCTCTCAGTGACTCCTTTTGGGGTTTTCTTGGCAAAGATACTGGAGAGGTTTGCTATTTCCTTCTCTGCTTCATTTAACAAATAAGGGAATTGAGGCAGACAGGGTAAAGTGGTTTGCCCAAGGTCGCACAGCTAGTAAGTGTCTGTCACTAGATTTGGACAAGAAATGAGTCTTCCTGATTTCATGCCTGGTGTTCTAATCACTGTGCCACCTACTTGCTCTTTTTTCAACACAAATATTTTATTACTGTATAACAATGAGATATGAAAGCTTTCTATCTCGGATGAACATCCCACAAAAGTCAATGGAAACCTACTTGGTCCAGATGATCAAGCAGCAAATTATAACCAAGAAGGAGTTCTGAAGATGGGCATAAATTTGTATCATCAAGGAATTTTTAAAAGAAAATGGATTAGAATAAGAGATGATAAGTTGGCAGCCAGAGGACTCCATGGGTACCCTCACAATGTTGGGAGAAATTGAAGAAGGCCTTCCTTAGGAGGATGAAAATCACACAGGATGGACAGGTATAGATAGGTCACTACCAAAAGGAACTCCCAAACTGATGGGATCATAGATTCAAGGGAGCATATGTGTGCAGAAATGTTACCTGTTACTACAATGTTAATCTCTAGCATCCCTCTCCTCAGGATTGTTCACATTATCAACCTAGCCTTTAATCATGGAAGGAAAGTCTTAGAAAAGTGTCAGGAGTTTATTACTAATTTGGGCTGCACTGAAAATATTCTAAATTGCAGGAATAAGTGGTGCAAAGTCCATCTACATATTAGTTTGTGTCATCAGGTCTTAGACAGAAAAAGTCACTAGAGAAGCTTACAATGAGCTGTGATGAAAGGAGTTTTAAATTGGGAGTCAGGATACCTGGGTTCTGCTGCACTAACTCTCATTCTGTGCCCTTAGGTATGCAATTCACTCTATCTGGGCCTCAGTGTCCCAACCTGAAAAATGAGAGGGTTAGATAAGGTCTGAGCATCCTCTCTTGTTGCATTTCCTCCAGATTAGTTTTGAATGACCTAATGGAACATGGAGTCTGATAGCCCTGTCTTTCAACTAAGAAGGGCTGGGAATGATTAATGTGGAGATGTTTTAGAGATTATACTGTGAATTTCATTAAAGGAAGGACCCCGTTGCAAGCATTTTATGTTTCTTCTTTCCTATTTGGAACTGGGAGAGAGGCAGAAGAATTTTCTCCTTAACAAAGGAGGCTCTAAACTTGAGGAAGAATATTAACAGGAAATGAACAGGGGCAGTGAATAGAAGATATAAAAAAGAGCCTGTAAAAATGGAGAAATCAGATAACAGACCATGCACATTGTGCTCTGTGTACCCTTGTCCCGTCTTTCTATTTTCTCTATTTGGTAGCCTCATCAGCTTCCAGGGATTTAATTATCATTTCCATGTTTGTTGATGTTATTGTTTAATTATTTCAGTCATTATTTTCAGTCAGACTCCTCATATCCCCATTTGGGGTTTTCTTGGCAAAGACACCAGAATGGTTTGCCGTTTCTTTTTCTAGTTCATTTTACAATTGAAGCAAACAGGGTTAAGTGACCTGTCCAGAGTCAGAAGTGTCGGAGGCCATATTTGAACTATGGAAGATGTCTTCCTGATGCCAGGGCCTGGATGCTCTCCTCAATGTACCACATAGCTGCCTGGTATGGCAATTACCAACCCTATTTTACAGATAAAAAGTTGTTACTTGCTCATTATCACTATGTAGAAAGCAGTGTCCTAGGTAAATAGTTCTAAGATTATGCCTCCTTTGAATGGATCCCAAGCTACTAATACTATCACCTATTCCCTATCCCTTCTGGGTTAGGATGGGATTGAAAGGAATCAAAATAAAAAGTACCAGGGATTCCAACATTCTGTGTCTGACCATCACACAGTAGGACTACCTCTCCCCCAACCTGGTTGACATAAATCTGTATGTAGAGTCTGTTGCCCAGCTTACCATCCCCATGCCACCCATACACTGCCTGAGATCAGCAAGCTTCCCCCTTAGTCTAGAGCTCTCTCCTCTTGGAGAAACACTGTTTGTTTAGTATTTAAATGTTCTAATTCTTTCAACAGTGCCTTGCCTCCCTACTTAGACTATAATTTCAAGATAGACCATAGACTGCTGATGTTTTCCTCTCCACAAATCAATCATACACAGCATAAGACTTAGAACATAGGGAGTAATCAGTAGATACTTGCACATAGACTAATATGACATCCAAAGCAGCAGAGATACCAGTTCCAATGTGCATCCAACTTGCTATGTGACCCTGGACAAATGACTTTCCCTCTTGGAGCATTTTTCTCCATTAATTTTCTAACTGATCTTTAGAATCTATTTGAATCCCACAACAAATTGGGAATCTATAACAATTTAGGCACCAGCTCTATTTTCGGGGAAAGAAAGACAGATAACCTTCAGGAGGGCCAAGGAGGAAGAGAAATGGGCCAAGAAAAGGCAGAAAGTTTGGAGGAGATTTCTGTTCACACTTACAATTTTTCTATTACCAAGAGATTGAAATGTGATATGGGGGAAAAAAGACTGGGCAGAGAGAACAGAGTGGATTATAGTAAATAATGTCATTGTTTCTCTCAATGTTTAAACAATGGCCTATTTGGATGTTGCCCCAGAAATCTTTTTTCAATAAAAGTCGTAAAAGACTGGGATTCACCAGACCTGGAATTCAGTGGTTGATCTAAATTGATTTGTAGTGTAACCCCAGGCAAGTTAGTTTCCCTTGCTAGGCCTCTGTGTCCTCATCTGGAAAATGAGGGAGTTGGGCTAAGGTATCTTCTGATTGCAACAATCTGTGCTATAATTATAATATCTCTACATGACTTGAAACTCATTGGAAGAAGGTAGCCTGCAAGCAAGGTATTTCAGCTCCCAGTCATTTATACTAATTGAAAGGGAACTGGGGGTGGATAATTCAAACATCATTTCTCTTTGGCTTGTAGAATGCATTGCCTGAATTTTTGTAATAGCTGCATATTATTCTTTCCAATTATGTTTTGCTTAGGCATCTAATAAAATAAATTTCTACTGATAGAGCTCATACCAGGAGAAAACAGTGGGAAAGGGGAGACGGAGAGTTGGTCTTAGATTCAGAGGACCTGGATTCAAATCTTACTTCACTTACTGTATGGAACTGGCAAGTCTGGCTGGGTATTAAAATCCTCATCTGTAAAATGAGCATATAGGACTTGATGACTTATAAATCTCTGAGTCATAGCTTTGCTATTTAATTGCTAAGTAACTTGAACTCTATGATAGATGGATAAATAGATGAGTAGATAGATAGATAGATAGATAGATATCAAAATAGGCTGAATATGTTTAAGTGTTTTATTCTAGAGTTTAAAATTATCCATTTATGGTACCATATAAAGTATTAAGCCATTTTCAAGACCAAGCTCTGGAGAAGCAAGATAAAAAGATCATGGGAATTTGGCATCTGAAGTCCTGGCTTTAAGTCCTGCCTTTGTTACCTATTACTTATGGGTATCTCGGGCAAGCTACTCCTCATCTCTAGATCTGAAAATTGAATGGGGTTAAATTAAAATGTTCCATAAGGCCCATTCTGGCTTTAAATCAATCATATTGCCTTGTTACTTGAACAAGTATTTTAATGATTTTTGGGTCTCAGTTTCTTCACTGTAAAATTAATAAGTTAGACTAAATGATCCCTAATGATTACTTTCATTTCTAAATTGATGAATCAGATAATCTTCCAGCTCAGACACCTATGTTGGAAGGCTCCTCCTCTCTTATTGTCTATATTTTGTGATTATCTTCCTACTGAGAGATAACTGTCATTTTCCTTGAGAGAGGGATTGTTTTATTCTTTGTATTATTATCCCCAGGACTGACTATAGCATATGTCACACAGTAGGTGCCTAATAAAAGCTTGCTGATGAACTCCTTTTCCTTTGGTTCCAATGACTTGCCAGACCTCCAAAGAAAAAGCTCCAAGTTTGCTTCTATTGGTTCTTCCTTCTGCTTTATTTTTTTCATTGCCCTCTAGAGAAAAATTTGGCAATGCTTCGGTTTCCCTTTTGCAGAATTTTGCAGCTATTATGTACCCACACGGTGTTGGCACTCAATTGATCCCAGCCAACCTGTTACTAGCTGGCCAGGGATGAGGTCCCATAATCCTGACGTCAGCTTGGAGTGCTGAGACAGGGTGGAGGACACAGCTGGGTTCTTATCAAAAGCTGGTCCAGGAAAACCTAGGGGAGCTGAGTCTACTAACTGGGAAAGCCCAAGAATACAATTTAACCAGAGAGTTGGGGCTAGGATCAGAGATGAGCCGGAACGGAATCTGGGGTTGGGGAGCTTTCAGTTGCCAGAATGAGGTAATTGTTCACTCATCACTGCAGTAGATGTTGTTGGCGCCGCACTAAGTGAGCCTGTCTATAGACTTCTGAAAGTGGCATGTGGCTGCAGAGGCCCATGAGCCTGCTTACAGCCAACACTTACATGCATAGTGCTATGGGAGACAGAGAAAAATATAATGAAAGCAATTTGAATGCATGTAATATACTTACTAAGGGTTACAAGGCACTCTTCCCATAAGTCTGTTAGGCACAAGTACTGGATGGATGGATAAATAGATGGAGAGAGAAAGAAAGAGGGACAAAGACAGAAATAGAGCAACAGAAAGCTAAATAGCTGTAGATAAGTAGAAAGATAGGTATAGCTAGATAAATGTAGCTGAATTGAACTATGTAGATACACAACAGGTAGTCAAATAGTGATAGACGATGAGAGACAGGAAGGAGGTAAGGGAAAGAGAAAGACAGGGGAAGGGAAAGAAGAGGTAGAAGGGGAGAGAGTCAGAGACAGACAAAGAGGCAGATGAGAGGGGGGGCAGAGAGAGAAAGAAACACTAAGTATTTACCATGTGCTAAGTATTAGGGATACAAATACAAGAGAACGTGACTGTCACCACCTCAAGAAGCTTACATTCAAATGGAGAAAGACAAAAGATAAAGAAAAGGGAGCTGGAAATAAGGAAGGGTACTTGAGCAGGATTAAGGCTTCTGTTAAGAAAGGAGAGAAGACCTGTGACATAATTGAGCTAGGAGTGAAATGAGAATAGTTAGGGGTCCTAAAGATATGGTGGTCTGGCCTAGAGAGTTACCAATCAAGAAAGTGGACCTCAAGGCAGAGTTTTCTCCAGGGTGGAGAGATAGGAAAAATAAATTTGGAAGTGAGGCTCATAGATATCAAAATAACTTTCTCTAAGTCACCCACTTTTATTAAGGAAAAGAGCCCAAGTTAATTTTTTGAATTCCAATCTTCTTGCTATATGTCCAGCACTTTATCCACTACCTTTAGCTCCCACCACAAGACACAAGCCAATGTGGCAGCCCTCAAGGAAATCCAATTGGGGAGAAATAGTTGTTATTCAGTTGCTTTCACTCCTTTCTGACTCTTTTATGCCCCGTTTGGTTTGGGATTTGTTTTCAGGTTTGTTTGTTTTTTTTTTTTACAGATACTAGTTTGCCATTTTCTTCCCCAACTCATTCATTCATAAAGAAACAGTAGATTAAGTGATTTGCCCAATGTCATATAGCTAGTAAGTATTTGAGACTGAATTCCAACTCAAATCTTCCTGCCTCCAGACACAGTTTCCTATTCACTGCACCATCTAGCTACCAGGGGCAAAATATACAAGTTAAAAGATCACTAACAAAATAGGGAAAGATACCACTTAATTATTAAGCATTTATCAATATAGTACCAGGCACTGGGCTCATCACCCAAGATAAAGACAAAAATATCCTAGGCCCTGCTTTTAAGAAGTTTATAATCTTAGGGGAGAAAATAGATATCGGTACATCTATAATCTAAGGGGAATGAAAAAGCCCCCAGTAGTTGGGAGGAACAGAAAGGTGTCATGTGGAACAAAACTCTTCCTTTTTTTGTGTTCTGGCCTACAGATCCCTTCTCAGATGAATGTAAATGCAGAAGCATTACAAAGGAAAACCATCTTATTGAGAAACAATTATCAAAAGATTTGTTTTAATAAATTTACTTGTGATCTAGTTTATAGTAATTTGCAAAATCTGTCATCAAATTTCTTATGAGTCTATGGAACCCAGGTTAAGAAACCGTGATGTTAAAGGTAATGTTTTATCCTAAGACTTGAGGGAAACAAGAAATTCTAAGAGGTGGAAATGATACGTGAAACACAGTTAGTTGGGGTGTTCCAAAACGGCAGAGATTATTGTGGATAGAGGTGGTCAGGGTAAGACTTGGTAGGATCAGGAAATTATGAAACACTTCATGAATTTGACCATCATCCTTTTGCTTTGTGACATCCTGAGCATTCCCATACATCTCTGGATCCACCCAAGCAACCTATTCCTCCCTGGCCCTCCTACCCTTAACTCACTGTGAATCCAGATCAGCAGCACCCTGCCGTCAAGTTTCTCCTTTTCCCATGACCCACTCAGTACCACCTGGTTCTGATTTGCGACCAGCTTTGCTTCCCTATAGCCACAGCAGGCCTCGTTCCAAACATTCTTGGCTTTTTCACTCTATGCTCTGAGGGTGGCAGATCAGGTTGGGGAAGCTGGGGGAGGAGTATCTGTAATCTTTTAGAAAGAAAATGAGGTCTCTGCTTAATAGTCCATAATAGTCAAGACCAGAGCCTGATGGAATAGTGCTGACATAACCTGGCCTGAGTTAGGAGTTCATTTAGTTCTTGTAAGAATCACAGATTCTCTTTCTACAACAATAAGGGTTTCTTTTCATGTCTATCAGCTCTGGTAATGGCTGAGGGATTTGCCATCTGTTCCTGGAGTTCTAAGAATCCTCAGGAGTTATGGGCAATACCCCAACTTGCCTGTTCTGATAACTGAGAAATGATTGACCATATTTGTCTGAAGCATCTCAAGCCTGCTTTGCTCTGGCATCAGCAAACTTAACAGGTGGGAAGGGATGCCAAGGGGGAGAAGGGGGCAGGAAAGGGAGGGGTATCATCCTCCCTTTTTCACTTCCTCCTCATCTGTCCTTCCTCCATCCTCACACCAACTATCACCATCTTGACAAGAAATAAACCACAGCCAAATTGTGGGGTAAGAGAAAATTTGTCAGAGATTTTTTATTTCTCTCTTTTGTTTTTAAATCACCTTCATATATGTGGAGTAAGGAAAATTTGTCATAGATTTTTAAAAATTATTTATATCTTTTGTTTTTAAATCACTTTCATATATGTGGAGTAAGGAAAATTTGTAATGGATTTTAAAAAAGTATTGATATCTTTTGTTTTTAAATCACTTTCATTTTATATATGTGTATATACACAGAGAGAAAGAGAGAGGGAAGGGGGAAATATATATAATTTATATGAATATAAATATATTATATATATATATATATTTCCCCTTTCCTTCCCTAACCCAGAGATCCATTCCCTACAACAAAAGAGAGGTAATAAGTAGTTTATAAAACCAACCAACACATCAGTAGAGTCTGACAGTATAATTTAAATTTACCCATAATGGCTCACTTCTGCAATGAAGAGAGGAGAAAATGTTTTCTGATCCTTTCTTTGGGACTATGCTTGATCGTTATAACTAGCTTCAGGTTTGTTTTCCCCTTTGCATTTACATGTTATGGTCATTATTTAAGTTGCTTTTCTGGTTCTGAAAACCTTACTCTGTCCTCATTCATATAAGTCTTCTTATTCTTTTCTAAATGCTTTGTCTTCATTGTTTCTTATAGCACAATAATAATCCATTATATTTATGGGGCACAATTTGTTTAACTATCTCTCAATAGATGGGCATATCATAGAATTTTAGAATTGGGAAGAACCTCAAAGAAAGTGTAAAAGACAACATCAAGTGTCTGGAGAGAAAGAATCGCCTTGCCCAGCCTCCTCTTTTGAAATAACAGAAATTTTCATTTCCAAAGTGGTGCCACATGACTTGCAAACTACCTCCCTCCCCAGTTTTTTATTTGTTTGTTTTTTACAGCAAACCCAAGAGACCAGAATGCAAGGATTACTATTATCCTTATTTGCTATGTCAGGAAATAGAAGTTCAAACAGGTAGGGAGAATTGTTCCCTTATTAAGAGGCAGAGGTCGAATTCTAAGCCAGGTCTAGGTTTAGTACCAGGTAATGAAAGGAAACGAGTTGGGCACAAAGAAGGGTCACCGTAATCATCCCTCAATTTGAAAAATACCAAAAGGCTTACCTCCAATCAAAAATATACCTTTCTATGAACACGTGCTCTCGCACACACCCACCCACACACACACACTCACACACACATACACACACACACACACACACACACACTCACACACACATACACACACACACACACACACACACACACACACACACACACACACACATATAGCACACCACAGGGCCTGAAGCCTCATGATGGTGCTGGAGCCAGCTCAGACTTGCTCTGGAGAGCTCGATTGAGAAATTTTCAAGGTGAGCATTTACACTTTGGAAACCAAACATTATAAATCAGAGCTTGGTTTATTGTTTGGGGGGATTTTTTTTATTGTTTAGACTTAAGAAAGTGATGGGGAAAATGTTAACAATGCAGATAAAAATGAAAATTTTCCATGTGTACTTCTTTTCAAAGGCTTGTTATTAAACATTTACCTACCACCACTCCCCAATTGCTCCATAAAGGTTAAATTGGAACAGCATAGTATTATGTTTAATTGCTTCCTGATTAGCTTGCTTATTTCTCATCTCTACCTTCTCCAGTCCATTTCTCCACAAGAGCTGCTAGCATATTTCTAAAGCACAGGCCTAACCATATTACCCACCTATTCAAGAAGCTTCAGTGACTCCTAACTCCTTTAGAATAAAAACCAAATTATTTTGTTTGGTATTTAAAACCTTTTATAATCCAGTTCCAGGAAGGTAGGTGGAAAAGTAAATGATAGAGCACTGGACTTGAAACTAGAAAGACTCATGTTCCTAGGTTCAAATTTGACCTCAGACACTTACTAGTTGTTGGTCCTGGGCAAATCACTTCACCCTGTTTGCCTTAGTTTCCTCATCTGTAAAATGAGCTACAGAAGGAAATGGCAACTCCAAAAAAAATAAACCAAAAATTAACCCAGTCAGATAGGACTGGAAAATAACTACAATAACAATAATCTGGCTCTAACTTACCTTTCTGTAATTATTTCATATTACACACACCCACACCTATACATCACTATGCATGCCCTACTTCCCACTCCACTTCCACCCCCTAAGGAGTCAATGCCAGCTGAATTGCAAATGAGAGGTACCCAAAGGAATGCCCTACAAAGTCTTGAGTTCTAAGCCACAGAAACAACTGCAGGGGAAGAGAAATGACTTCTCATTAGATTATTTTATTCATTCCACACAGATTTGTTAAATACAAATGTGAAACATTATTCCAGATGCTAGAAATTTAAACAGAAAAATCAAATAGGAATTTATGTCAGTTATGAAGAGATGTATATACAAAGTACTATGGGGAGGAAGGAGCAAAAAAGACTTTGCTTTAGAGGTCTGACCCTCTGAAATTTGAAGAAAAGGAGGAATTCTAGAGAGAACTGAGGCTGGAGAACATGCTAGGACTTGGGTTTCTGTAAAGACCCAAAAGTGGAGGATGGCTTCTCACACACAAGAATAGTTTTTTTTAAAAAGTCATTTTGGTGGGAGCAGAGCCTGAATGACATTGGCAGGGGTCATGGGATGGTATATGAAATAATCATGGAAAAACAAGACAGAACCAGATTGTAAAGGTTTTTAATACTAAGCAAAATAATTTCTTTTTCTTCTAAAGGAATTAAGAATAACTGAAGCTCCATGTGGTTAGATGTGTATTTAGGAAGATGGTAGCAGCTTTTGTGGAGGAATAGACTGGAAAAGAGAGATGAGAAATAAGCAAGCCCAATTAGGAAGTAATCAATAATAACAGCTGATGTTTATATATTGTTTTAAGACTTGCAAAGCCTTTTGCATCCATTATCTTATTTGATACAATAATCCTGGGAAGTAAGTACTATGATTTCTCCCTTTTACAGATGAGGAAACCAAGGCACATAGAAGTCACTGACCCATGATCACATAGCCAGGATGTGTCTCAAGCTAGATTTGAATCTGGGACTTCCTGACTCCAAGGCCAGGTCTCTCTCCACTACAATACACAGGTTATGGTAGCAGTACAGACAAGATGTGACAAGGGCCATGTAAAGGCTTCTCTTTACATATGGATGTGAGGGATGTTGTGGAATCAGAATCAACAAGACTGGACGTACAAATGATGGGACATGAGGGGTGGAACTGGGGTGAGGGAATAAAAACTCCAGGATAACTATGAAGTTGTGGACCTGGGTGTCTGGAAAGATACTGGTACCTTGGACAGAAACACCAACATTTTTTAAAGGGGTGGATTTGGGGGAGGAGTAATGCATTTTGTTTAGGATATTTAAAGTTTCAGGTAAAGAAGGATGGCACAGATGACCAAAAGAAAATAGAAAAACTTTTTTGTTGCTATTTGCTTGCTTTTTTTTTTCTTTCTTTCTCACTTTTTTTCTGATCTGATTTTTCTTGTGCAGCATGATAAATGTAGAAATATATATAGAAGAATTGTACTTATTTAACATATAGTGGATTACTTGCTGTCTAGGAGAAGGAGTGGGGGACAGAGAGAGAGAAATTTGGAATACAAGGTTTTGCAAAGGTGAATGTTAAAAACTACCTTTGCATGTATTTTGAAAATAAAAAACTATTATTTTTAAAAATAACTATAATAAGCTCATTACATGTTTTTAAAAAAATTTTAAAGAAAGAAAAAAACTCTTATAATTAAGGAGTTAAGAAAATAGTTGACTGTCTTTGACACATTCAAGTCACTAAGCCCAGAACTATAATACACAGACCACCTCCTCCTGGTAGTGAAAGAAATGACTGATGGAATCGCTGAATGAGTCACCTTTGAAAGATTGTGCAGAACAGGAGGACAGTCACAAGATTGGACAATGCTAAGTGTCCTGTGTGTCAAAAAAGGAAAGAATGGGGAAAGAATAAAAAGCCAGCATTGGTTTCACCAAGAAGGGCCATGTCAGACTAATCGCATTTCCTTTCCTTTTTTGATAGGGTTGTTCAGTTGTATAGGACTCTCTGTGGTTCCATTTGGTATTTTCTTGGCAAAGATACTAGAGGGATTTGTTATTTCCTTCTCTAGCTCATTATACAGATAAGGAAACTGAGGCAAACAGGGTGAGGTGACTTGACCAGGCTCATACAGATAGTATTGAATTCTGAAAGATAAATCTTTTTGGCTCCAAACCTAATGTTCTATCCACTATATCAATATACCACCTAGAGGCTCCTTTGATAATATTAAATTAATTAATTTAAATACTTATTTAAATGGATAAATATTAAATAATATTCTATAAATAATAACTGAACCATTTATAAGGTTAGAGGGTAGCTAAGTGATACAGTGAATAAAGTGCTGGTCCTGAATCAGGAGGACCTGAGTTCAAATATGACCTCAGATATTTACTATTATGTGACCCCGAGCAAGTCAATTAACCTTGTTTGCCTCAGTTTTCTAATGGACAAAATGAACTGGAGAAGGAAATGCTAAAGCACTCTAGTAAACCTTAAATGGGTTCAGGAAGAGTTGGACTAGGACCAATTGAGTAAACAATAAGAGCAAATTCAGAGTTAAGGCATAAATTTAGCTTATCAAGATTCTAGCAAAGCATTTGATAAATTTTCTCAATCTATTCTTGAAGATAAGATGAAACAATGTGGATTAGAGTGTAGTGTTGCTTGTTAAGCAGATTATCAAATGGTTTGAATCTCTATAGCCAAGTAACTTATGAGGAAATCATTAGTAAAGCATCCTAGAGATCTGTGTGTGGCCCTGTATTAGAAAACATTTTTCTCTTGACTTGGATACATAACAGGTGTGATTATCAGATTTGCAAATTACTCACAGCTACGCTGGATACCCAATACATCAGATAACAGAACAAAGATTCAAAAAGGTCTTGCCAGATTATTATGTTGGACTGGATTTAATAAGATGCAATTTAATAGGGATTAATGTAAAAGTCATATACTTCTATTTAAAAAGCAGAACACTGCAAAGAAAAGATATCAGAGGCACAACAATTTATGTGGGAAATATCCAAGGCTTTTAGAAATCAGCAAACTCAATAGGACACAATGTGATATGGTAGTGGGGAGGGTGAAGTTTATTAAAGAATTAAGTCAATACTTTGTCTATTGCTTACTCAAGGTATTTTTATTACTTGTGAAAAGGAAGATAGGGCAATGGATACCCAAGCAGGTTTTCTATCCAAATATAGATGACCTTCCAATTCTTACAATACATTTGAGAAGACAAAAGGTAAGATGGGTGATGAAAAGTAGAAAGACAAAAAAAAAGTCATAACAATATCCACCAGCACCTATCATTTATTACTTCTCAATACTTTCCTCTTAAATATTGACTTGCTGATGCATCAACTTAGATAATTTTACTAGGATCAAAGAAAGATAATAAGTACAAGCCACATTTGCAGTCCCAAGAGATGATACTTCATACATTAAGTTCCCATGCTTATCATTAAAGCAAATCTCTCGGTATTCTAGAGCCCAGCTTCTTAAACTGTAGGGTCTTGAAATTGAATTGGGGGAATCATAAAATTATGATTTATTATCAGAAAACATTCTATTTATATAACTATTTTATATACCTACAAGTTGGGGTTATTTAAAAATTTCTTGGACAAAAAGGGGTCACTAGTAGAAAAAGTTTAAGAAGCCCTGCTCTAGACAACTCTACCTAATAGCACAGTAACACAAAAGGTACCGAAATGCATTGGCAGTGTGAGTCTCCTTGTTTGGAAATTCCCCACATCAATGACATGAGAAGTCAAGTTCTTATCTTTATCCCTTACAGCAGCTAAGATACTCCACCTCTCAATTCTACTGGCCATCCACATGCCCAGATGCTCTTGCTCCTCATCTTTACCTTCTGGTTTCCCTGGATTCCTTTCCTACTTTTCTACTTTCTACAAGAAGCCTTTCCCAATCTTCCTGTTGATTATTTCCAATATATCCAATGTATGGCTTGTTTGCACATAGTTATTTGTATGTTCCTCCCCAAGCAGGTTGTGCACTCCTCAAAAACAGGCTGTCTTTTACCCTTCTTAGCTTCTCCCAGCATTTATTAGCACAGTTTTTGGCTTAATAAATTTTTATTAGCTGAGAATAACATAACACAGAACAAACACTGGGTTTCAGATTCTTCAAGTTCATTATTATTAAATACAAATTAAACAACGTATTTAATCTTTTGATTTCCCCATTCAGAAAAAAAAATGCATTTTCTCTTTCTGTTCTTAGAGTGAAATGCCTAACCATACAATTAATGAATGAAAAATCATTTATTAAACTCTTCCTATATGTAAAGCAGTATACTAAGTAATGGGGACACATTTTTGATTTTCTTTACCTTAACTTTTTTCTGATAGGGAAAATAACAGATAAAAAAGAAAAGATAATCAAGAATAGGAAGGGAGGTTAGTGTTCTGAGGAAGGCAAAGTGCCCGGGATAATTGTATATGGGAGAGGAAGTTGAAGCCTGTTTCAAATAAATTCTTTAATAAATTGCTTATAAAAGTGTCATTTTCCCATCTGATAGGAATGCAAGGAATCAGATATCATTAGGTAATATGTCCTGACAAAGCCATTTTCAAATGCATAAATTTTGTAAAACTCATGTGATCTTTTTTGTCATAATCTAAAGATTTAAAGTCTAAACCAATTTTCTAATTACCATATTTTTTCATTTCTGATTTTAACTTATTTTAAGCTGAAAATTCATGAAAATATGTCAATCAAGCTATCTTTTAGTTAATTCATGAACTATATTTATTCTTCCTTGTTTTGGAAAATCAAAGATTGAAGATTTTAGTTTAAGATCATAATTAATGTCCTTTGCAAACATAAGTGTGCCTTCAGATTTTCAAGGTCTCTTGTTCCATTTTAGCAAAACTAAATTGGCTCTTGATATACAGAGAGAGGGAGAGAGAGAAAATCATACAAATATATGAGCACTGAAATCAAAGAGGATTAATATTACATATGCATCACACATTAAGTATCATTACCAAGTATTAACAGCATGGTTTTATAATACTTTCCATAGTTACAATGTTTAAATCTCATAAACATAGCAATAACCAAAAATAATCTTGTGAATAATTCAAGCATTGGGAAGAACTCACTGTAATTGATCTGACAACATTAGTCCAGTTGAGCATATTTTAAAATTATTGATAAGGAAAAAATGCCATGTGTGTCTCTCTCAGTTAGGGCATTTCATTATTGTTACACCCAAAATCCCAGCACAGATAATTTCCTAGTTCCAAAGGTGTTTATCAGTGGTTATTCACATTCTGCATCAACTTTGCCATTGAAATAACTGTCCTCAATTAATGTACTAAAACAAATGAAAAAAAAAATTTAGATGGCTCAAATTTAAAGTTGTTCCATTATTCCAGCTTCCTTTTCCAAGTCACACCAAGATACTGGTATTTATGAAATGAAACTTAAAAATAATTAGAAATCTCCCTAACTTCCTAAAGAGCAACTGTCTTTTCAGAGATAGTCTGTCATCCTAAATAAGCTCAGACCGGCAGAGCTTTTCTATGAATCATTTTTTCCATTAATTTTTCTGAATTTCCAATAGCTTCCAAATGTCCAGCAAGTCAGACTAATTCTGTTGTAACTTACTAAATTTCTCTATTTATGCCTATATACATATATGTCCTTTTTTTCTATTGTTAAGAAATGAACAAATTTGTTGCTTTCAGTGATACAGAGAACAGAATACTGAATCTAGTCAGGAACAACTGAGTTCAAATCCAGCCTCAGCTATTTTCTAATTTTGTGATCCTGGGTAAGTCACTTAATCTCTGTTTGCCTCAGGTTCCTCATATGTAAAATGGGGGTAATAATAGTCCCTCTCTCCCTGCATTGCTCTGAGAATAAAATAAGAAAATACTTGTAAAGTATTTTACTAATCTTTAAAGTGCTATAGAGATGTTAACTATCATCATATTATTATTCCAAATGATGTTGTATGTGCTTCAATTGTGCTGTTAATTCTAGTTTTCTTTTTCCTCATTGTTTCTCTCTTCAATTTAGTGTACTTTCTGTATATAGGACTTCTAAGATATGCTTTTTTAAAATCTAGTTACTTAGTAGTAATTTAGATGAATACAAATTGTACCATATAAACTTCCTTCAATTTGCCAAACAATTGAATTCAACTAAATCATTTATTCAGAAAAATGTGGGCAATGAAAAGTTTTCTTATTTAAAATGAAAGACAGGTTTTCAAAAACTTCCCTCTTTCAGTAGTAATAACTACTGGGAGGGAAGATTTACTTTAAGTGTTTCTAGAATTAAATGAATGCAGTTCAGCTTTGCATCCTACAATCTTTGTGAAAGAGAGAATAAAGAAATAAAGGTGGACAAAAACATTCAAGTTTATTAGTTTTCAATTTAACAATCTATAATAAAGCATTTATTTCATTATGAAATTTAGTATAAACTCCACTTGATCTCCTTATAATTATCATGACCTTTCCCTTATATCCTGCTTGGCCAAAAATAGGGAGAAAAAGGTTTCTGCTCAGATTGGGAAAATTCCCGTTTTATTTTTAAGTAGACTCCAATTATAAATTCATTTTCATTTAAGGATGAATCACATATATCTAAACCTAGAGAAGAAATGAAAAAGCTTTTGCAGGCATTAAATCATTAATAATGAAGACAGGACAATACCTAGTAGTTCAATTATTTTTTCTGGGATCCATTCCAATTTTACTCTGGCAGACTCTCAACACTAATTGTTTGAGATCAACCTTTTTTCTTTTCTTACCTTAGAGACCTAACTTTTCTATTTTAAATATCTTTTTTTCATTCACCAACAGGTGAAATGTCTCCAAGGTACTATCTGTTCCTATTGCTAATAAAACAAAACTTCTTCTTATAGCTACCTAGAGGATGTAGTTAATTTGAAAGTCATTCATCTGCTATGACCAGTTTCTAGTTAAAATCATTTTGAAAATGCTTTCTGTTCTAAGAGTAGGTAAGATAAACACCTTTTTCAAACTGGTATTTAGTTCACACAGAAGTCAAAAGTAGATTTTGCTTCTGTCATAAAGTATAGTTCATAGAAAAACAAAATAGACTCTGCTGACTTCATTTAAGCAAACATTTAAACAAACAAGATCACCACTTCTTATGTGATTAAAGGATGAAATAACTGGAGCAGAGAGTTGTGAGCAAAGCCATCTCTTCTCCACTCTTGTTTAAAGGGGATTAGTCATAGGGGAAGATGACCAGAGGTGATCCAGCAGATCCAGCTAGCCATATTCTCTCTCCAAATTCCTCTTTCATCCATTTATATTCAGGTCTCCTTACATGGGAAATATAATCTTCAGGTCTCCATGAGCCAATCTTCCATTTCACCTTCTTATAACCAAAGTGAACCAACAGTAGATATGATGAATAAATAGATATCTAAATAAATACAACAAGTAAATATGGCAGCTGGCTAGCACAGTGGATAGAACACTGGACTTGCAGACAGAAAAAGTCAAGTTCAAATTCTGTCTCAGAAACTAACTGGGTAACTCTCGGCTAATCACTTAACCTCTTTCAACCTCAGTTTTCTCATCTGAATGGAGATAATAACAGCACATATTTTGCAGAATTATAGTAATGATCAAATACAAATCATAAAGGGCTATTTAAATGTTAGCTATTTTTATCATTAAACATTCTTGTCTAATAGGAAACAAACAAAAAGCAAACAAATCCTTAGCTTTTTAGAAAAGATTAACCAGTTCTAACCAGTCATATTCAACAGAAAAGTTCTAGGACTTTTTAACATAGAAGTAAATTGTGCTGTGATTACCTCAGATAATCTGAGATTTTATAATCAGCCCCAAAAGAATGGATTTAACACCAGTTTAGCTTCAGCTAGAATTTTTCGCAGATATTAGAGTACTACACAAAACCAGAACTCTTCCTTCCTGTCAAAATTAGAGGAAAACCAGATACCAAGAATCTCCCTCAGAAACTGGGAGATTACCTAAAAGACCTGAAGAATTTGCCTTCAGATTAGAGTAGCTCCCAAGGTTCTTAAACAGTTCTTTTTGAGCTGCTTGTATAATATTTAAAAATTAAGTAATTGCCTGTTAGAATCCCTTTCAGATATAGAAAAACCCTACTTTTGCTTTTTCCTTTTTTTCTAATTCCAGAAGCCTATAAAAACAACCCAACATTTACCTAACCCTTATTTCAAGGTTTTGAAATGTCTGCCTGTATACACACCTTGGAGTCCAGGGTATCAGTGAGAGAAGACCTTCCAGCCATGTTTATCAATCAAAAAGCTGTATTGGATCTGAGAAGACATAGTCAAGCAAATAGGAAAACTAGGAGAGAGTAAAAGGAGGAGACAAAAACCTCCAGGAAAGAGTATAAAGGAGAAGATCGGGCAGTGTCAAAAACTCCAGAGAGATCAAGCAGGATGAGGATTGAGAAAATTCCATTAGATTTTGTAGTTCAGGGATTGTTGTGAGAAGCTAAAATGATGGAATAACAGGAAGAAGTACAATCAACCTTCCCTAGCACAAAGTATGAAGTCAGAAAAAATGAGATCCTGGAATAACACAACATTTTACACCCCCAAAAAAGTCACGGCAGGAATCCAGAAGACAAAAGGTCAGCCCAGACTTTCCTTCCAGATGTTCTTAGAGCCCAGTTCTAACTTAAAGTATGATGTCGGGAAGAATGAACAACAACAACAAAAAATACCACCCCAAAAAGCTATTGTGGTGACAAGGATGCTCAAGATAACAAATCCATAAAAAGAGAATGATTTCAAAACATTCAAATCCTTCAAAATATCTACCAGCAAAACATCAAAGAAAAACAGAGCATGGGAATAAGTTCAACTAGAATTCCTAGAAGAGATAGGAAATTTAAAAAAAAAAAAAAGGTTTTAAATGCCTTTATAAATAAAACCAAAAAAAAAAACTAGAGGAGGAAAAATGGGGGAGGGCAAATGAGAGCTAACATAAGGACATAAGAGATACAAAACCCTGTCCAAGCAATAAACTTCTTGAAAATTAGAATGGATCCAATAAAAAAATAAGAAATTTTAAAAATAGAAGAAAATGTAAGGTATCTTATGACAAAAAACAACTGACTAGAAAACAAATGAGAGATCATTTAAGAAATATTGTTATCATTTAGTCCTTTTTTTCAGTCATGTTGGACTCTTCATCAGCCCATTTGCATTTTTTTGGCAAATATGCTAGAGTGGTTTGACATTTCCTTCTCCAGCTTATTTTACAGATGAGAAAACTGAAGTAATCAGGATTGAGTGACTTACCCAGGGACATACAGCTAGGAAAACTCTGAGGCCAGATGTGAATTCAAGAAAATGGGTACTTCTTCCTCCAGGTCCAGAGCTCTATCGACTGGGCTGCCTATTTACCCATTAAGATTAAGAATCATTGAACTATCTGAAAATGTTAGACAAAAAAAAGAGCCAAGATATCATATTTCATCAAATCATAAAAGTGCTCAGATCTCACAGCAACAGAGAGTAAAGTGACCTTCAAGCAAAGCCTAGATGACCACTTGTCAGAAATAATCTTGTCAAGGTACCCATTAGACTGATTAGTCACTGAGTGCCTTTACAATTCTGAGATTCCGTGTAATATGAAAGACAGAAACATATAATCATGATATTGAGCAGAATGTGATAAGTTTGAAGGTACAAAGTGGTATGAGATTTAAAGCCCCTTACCACCTGACCCCAACCTCTTTTAACAACTTCACTCCATATTGTTCCCCTCCATGCACTCTGTGGTTTGCCCAATCTGGCCGTCTTACAGTTCCTTACATAAAGGGCTAATCTCCAGCCTCTATGTCTTTGTACTGACTGACTACCATACCTGGAATGCATTTCCTCCTCACCCTTACCCTGTAGAATCCTGAATTCCCTCCAAGCCTCAGCTGAAACATTTCACTCTACATGAAACTTTTCCTGATGTGCAAAGCTACTAGTGACCTCCCTTCAAAATTATCTTGTATTCTATACAAGATATATGTCTATATATGTATATATTGTCTCTTCTGGCTATAACTGTAAAGTCCTTCATGGTATTTTTTTGTCTTTGTAGCTTCATCATCTATAATAGTACCTAGCACATAGTAAATACTATGTCCTCAGTACTCAACACACTTCCTGGTACATAGTAAATGCTTAATAAATGTTTCTTAATGGACTGCTTAATAGCTACTTATTAGATGATGAAAGAATTGCATCTCTTTCCCTCATTAAAGGAGAAAGAAGTCAGGCTGAAGACTTCATAAAATAATTTTCAATTGTGTTAGACCTTAAGAGACTGAAACAGGGAGCAAAGACCCTTTGAGGAGGGCAGGAAATGAGGATGGTGAGAAATTCAGTTTGGCTGGAATGTGGAGCATGTGTAATGGGAAGCAGGAAGTAGGAAGTATGAAGATCAGACAGAAAAAAATTGAAGTCAGATTATGGAGCTTTTTGGAAGTCAGACTTAGGAGTTTTTACTCAGTTTGAGAAGGAATAGGGATGCATAGAAGATTCTGGGACGGAGGAAAGATATGAACAAATGGATCCATTTAGATGATGATTTTTAGCAACATGTGCAGGATGGATTGGACCCTGGCACAGGAGAGAAAGTGCCTGATTCAGACAATGAATCTGGGTTTAAGTTCTGACTCTTCTACTTGCTACCTCTATGATTTGGGGCAAGGCATATACCACTGGGTCTCAGATTCCTCACATAAAATGGGGAAATTGCACTAGAAAGTCTTATCTGCTTAAGACTCAAGCTCATTCAGAGCTAGAACGGACTTCAGAAGCCATCTAGTCCAATTCCTTCATTTTAGGAATGAGGAAATGGAGATTTGAGATGCACTGAATCACTTGTTCAAAGCCCCCAAGTGTTTATCAGCAGAGGCAAGATTTAAACCCTCATCATCTGACTCCAAATCCAGTATTCTTTCCACTGTGCTATATACTGCTTCCCAAGGAAGAAAAAGGCCATCAAATAAATTCTGACAGCATCAGTGTGAGTATCTCTTTGGTACTAGTGAGGGGATATAGCTATTGAGATATCTCAGGTTCCTTCTTGACCTGCAATACTCAAGAACAATGGCATCAGAGTCCAATGAGAAGGAGGCCATTAATCTGTATATAAAGATCCCAGCAGAAATATGTTTTGTATTTATTGTATTGTATGATTTATTGTATTATATTTTATGATTATATATGTTGTATTGAATGATTGTATTCTATTGTATAATTTATTGTATTTTTACTTATTTTGTTAGCTATTTCCCAGGAATATTCCAGTTTAATCTGGGCCATACTCAGGAGTGTTGTGAACCACATTTTGCCCACCATGTTTGATGCCTCTGGCCTAGAGCATAAAGAAAGAGGAAGGGAAAGACAGGTCAGAAAAAGTGAGTCTGACAGAATTTTGTAGCATGTTAAAATTTACGACGTGATTTTCTCACAACAATACTATGAGATAGAAAAGGCAAATGTTGACCTCAATTTACAGATGAGAAAATTCAGACTCAGAGCAATTATTTGCCCAGAGCCAAAGAGATAGCAAGTCTCTGAGTCAGGACGAATGCATTGATTTTTCCTGACTCCAAATTTAGTCCTCTTAATACTATATGATCCTCCCTCTGGTGGGATCTACATGAAACTGATGACATAACTGAGGCATTTGTCATCAGATTTCCTCTACCGTTTTCCTATTCTCTTTTCTCAGCTGCTAGCTCTGGTATTATAAGGTAGATAGCAAATTCAGAGGCTGGTGGGAAGCCAGGTTATTTCAGAAATTAACTATATTCCTCTGCTCACTCTCCACCATCCCAGATGAACCCTTATAAAGATCCCAGTACTCGGTTGTCAGGGAGGCGGAAAGAGAGGGGGCTGACTCCTTCATCCCCCCGGGAATAGAGGTGATCAATCTCCCTGTCCACCAGGGACGTCCCAAGCCTGGCTCTTTGTTTTGGGTTTGTCAGCTCACTGTCGTCATGGGGTCCCTCCTCAGGGCCTCACTTTCCAAAATAGAACTGCCCTTTGACCCAACCAGGCTCATTAATCAACTCCCAGCAGCTACTGCCAAGCTCAGACCCAGAAATGCGGCTGAGCCAGGGAGATCTGCCAGCCAGCTCCCTCGCCCTGCAAATGAAGGGCACTGCCAGATGCCTTCAAGATCTCTGCGGGCTCTTGTTTCTACATTAGCTGAATAATGATAGACCGCATTTATGTAACACTTTACAAAACACTTTTCCTTACAACAAACAGTTCTAACAGACTCTGAGCTCCTCCCGGCATAAAGTATGTCTTATTTATGCTCACACAGTGGTCTGCACACAGTAGGCACTTAATAGATGCATGAGGTAGGAAGTGTGATCAGTATTATTCTTATTTTGCAGGTCAGGTCCTGACAAATGGAAGAGCCTTCTTCACGAGGTAGTGAGGTCCCCGTTACTGAGGGTCATTAAATAGAGACTGAATGAGCACTTCAAGGAAGTTATGGGGGCGTTCTGGGCAGTTAGGGATTGGGCTGATCTTCAATGAGATTTCTCCTCCTTCCTTCCCCTTAGCAGAAACAGTTCATAATTAACAAGTGATAGAGCCAGCCAGACAGTTAGGTACAAGGTAGTGTGTGGACCCTGAGCCAGGAACTCCTGAGTTCTAATCTGACCCCAAGCCACTTAACCCTGTTTGCCTCAATTTTCTCCTCTGTAAAATGAGCTGGAGAAGATACTGGCAAATTATTCCATCATCTTTGCCAAAAAAAAAAAAAAAAATCCAAATGAGATCACGAAGAATCAGACATAACTGAAAATTGAACAGCAACAAACAATAAAAAAGCAAGTCTGCAAACTCAGGTCTTCTCATTCTAAGCCAAGGCATTTTTCATTAAGCCACGTTGCCTCTCATATGAAGGAAATAATCTGAAATTGTTCCCAACTTCACTTGGATGTAATTGTACAATTGCGCAACTTCCATGAAAGGGTGATACAAAGTATTAAAGGTTCCAATAAAAATATTGTTTCTCTCTGTCCCTATCATTCATCAGGAGCATAGGAATCTTGTAGCCTTTCCCTGTTCTTAATGCTAGTAACTTACTTCGGAGATTACCTTCCATCTCTCTATAATAATATATCTTGTATGCACAGTTGTTTGCATGTTGTCTCCCCCCATTAGAATGTAAGCTCCTTGAAGACAGAGACTGGTTTAGCCATTATTTATATTTCTTGCACTTAATGCAGTGTCTGGCACATAGTAAGAACTTAAATGCTTTTTAACTGTCAGTTGCATTCATGGTCAAGCACCAAAGGAACTAAGTGCTACAGAGATTAGAGTGATAGTCTAAAATCAAGAACACCTCAATTTCAATCTGATCTTAGACACGATTGCATAACCCTGAGTAAGGCAATTAACTTCTATCTGCCATAATTTCTTTGACTGCAAAATAGAGATAATAATAGTATTTATCTCCCAGAGTTGTTGTAAGAGTCAAATGAGATATTTATAAAAGCTTACCAAAAGTCCTGGTAAATAATAGGCACTCAATAAGTGATTGTTTCCTTCTTGTCAAAGCCTTTGTTTTTGCCCCAGAGATGAATGTGTGTAATGCTAAAGTACTCATTCATAGTTTAAAAATTATAGAGTTGAAAATTACCTTAACAGTTATCTGATTTAAAGCTGAAAAAATGGGGGCCTGGGCAAGTTATGATCTCCCCACTTCTTCTGACTTCCAAACTTGTCTTTGCACTATACCAGGTTTTCTCCTTTCATGTAGATACATCCCTACCCCTTCCCCATCATTGCAGATTATAACCCATCGGTGCCTACACATGCTGTGAAGTTATTGGTCTAGTTTCAACATCCATAAAAGGAGAGGGTGATCTCTGAAGGCCCTTTTAGACCTATTGTCTTATTATTTTTCCCATAAAAGAGTCACCCAATGCACTGCAGACCTTCATCTACACCTTCTAATAAGTCGTGGGTTCAGACACATCACTTGGGACAATCATTCAGCTCTCATTCTTATTATGGAAACAGATTACATCCTTTTAGGTCATATGTGTCCTTGATGATTCCTCAAGTAATGTACTGCTTTTACTGATCCCTTTTGCTTTAAATCGCCTTTATTTTCAGATATTTCCCTCTTCTCTCTGGAGAGTCATCCCTGATAATAAAGAATAAAAAAGAGAGGGGAAAAGAAGATCAGCAAAACTAGCTGAGTTGAGCTGTATATGTAGCATTATAAAATCACAGTTCCCTCCCTCTTATAAAGAAAGAAGGAAGATGCATGCTCCTATCTCTTTTAGAGGCTTAATTTGGCCATTGGTCTTCAGTTGGTAGTGTGAAAAGAGGATTGTTCTTTCCATTTATATTATTGTTGTCATGATATCTATTGTATTTCTAGTTATGCTTATTTTATTTTGCATCAGTTCATATAGGTCTTCCCATTTTTCTCTGAATTCTTTATACTTATATTTTCTTATCCTGCAAAAGTATCCCAATATATTCTTGAGTCACAATATGTTAGGACATCCACCTTGTTCCCAGTTCTTAGCTACTATAAGAGTGTGCTATAAATATTTTGGTGCATCTTGGAGGTCTCTTCCTATCTTTGATTTCCTTGGGGCATGTGTCCCAATGTGCAATTGGATCTTGAATTAAAGGATATGATTATTTATCCACTTTGCAGAATAACACTTGATTGACTAAAATCATTTTCTAATACCTATGTAACTGGGCACTTCCCCACTTCCTTGGTGTGCTCAGTGCCCTTCCTTGGATATTCTCTAATTTTTCCAGGGTGACCGGAGCCCAGTTTTTCATCATGTATGACTCATTAATGAGTCTTCCTTGATTGACCACTGAGACAGAAGAAAGGAGAATTTGGGGGACCTTTTTTAAAACAGGAGACAATATCCAGCTGAACTTCTTAGCTGAAGCCTGTTTCCTGCCCCCACTTAAAAAAAAAAAAAAAAAAGAAAGGTATAATATAAGGATATGTGGGGAAGAGATAAGGCCTTTTCTCTGCCCTAATATCATGGCAATCCAATCCACAGGATGGCTAATGCCAGAAAGACCTCACCAATCTGCACCTGACTGCTCATCCACTTTTGCATTTTTTCTCTTTTGCAGGTGGGAAGAAGGGAGGGAAAATGCAAACATTTTCAATTTTATCTACCAAAATGGTAGCATTTGTAGCCAAAAACGGAGAAGACTAGAACCAAGGCAGGTGTCTGGGAAGCCCTGGTGGAGAAAATTAAGTTTAACTGTTTTATCAGATGATACTTGGTGCAGAGGTGAAATATAAACTAATTAACAGCCTTGCAGCAAAAATCAATTTATTTTCTGATGAGACCTAAGTATCAGCCTCTCAGCTAACTGTAACAGTAAGTATAAGCTAAGTTGATAAGTCTTGTTTAAATCATTCTATTAATTCACAGACTGAATTTCTTCTAGGTTAGCCTCTATTTCCGAGCAATGATAAACCATCTGTTACCATGCCTAATTCATATTGTTCATTAGATCTCTTTTTTTCCTTCTCTTCTTCCTAGAGAAGGCCTTTAAATTTTTACATAACTATTACTATAATTAGCAACTTTCTCTGGGGAAACCAAGGTGAGCATAAGCTAGTATATGTAAAAATGGGCAATTCAACCCATTAATGCAGTGATTCTTGGCCTTTTTGTGTATCATGGATCCTTTCTAAGAATAACTTTGCAAACACATAAAATTACAAAGGAAATCAAGTATCCTGAAATGTAGTTATCAAAATACTTTTTTAAAAACGCAACAAGATAATGAACCCTGAACTAAAGACAATTTAGATTTCCTTTAGCATTGAATATGATACAGGACCATTTGTCTGGATACAAACTGGGATAGAGCAGATTGTCAGAACCTTCTGCCTCAGCCAAGTGGTGCTTCTATGACCTATGCTAGACTTACATTTGTCATGACCCACAAGACCCCCAAACTGTAAATTGCAAGCATTTAACTGAACTTGGGTTCTGACATCTCCAGTCTTGCAACTAATAGAAATATTGAGACTAAAGGAAAGGATGCTTCATTTTCCTTGGATAGAACTGAGAAGGGGACCTTTCCAAAGACAGAGAATAGGTGTGGTCTTCTGGAAGACACAGTAATTAACTTCCTACATGTGGGAAACTAAAAAAAAAAAAAATCCCTTCCCTTCATAAAAGTTTCTCTCCCTTTAGAGCAACCCTGTGGGGCCTTAGGTAGCTCCCACAATTAACATTTCTTTTCCTTTGGTCATCTTTTGCACTCCCCAAGATCCTCCTTGAGGATGTAAATCCCTCAGGTATGAGGGAAGGAATAAATTACTTTGTCCCCTTAGCACAAAATTTCCTACCTCTTTTTGTATATCCTGGACCATTTTGGCAGGTTGGTGAAGCCCTATGGACCCCTTCTCAGAATCATGTTTTTATGTTTTTATTTTTTTATTAAAGTTTTTTATTTACAAAACATATGCATGGATAATTTTTCAACATTGACCTTTGCAAAGCCTTCTGTTTCAAATTATCCCCTCCTTCCTCCTACCCCTCCCCTAGATGGCAGGTAATCCAATACATGTTAAATATGTTAAAAATATATGTTAAATCCAATATATGTATACATATTTATATGGTGATCTTGCTGCACAAGAAAAATCGGATCAAGAAGGAAAAAACCTGGAAAAGAAAACAAAATACATGCAAACAACAACAGAAAGAATAAGAATGCTACAGAATCATGTTTTTAAATGTACAAAAGAAAATACATAGAATTACAAGTGAAATTAATCACATAGAAATATAGTTATCAGAATGTTAAGAACCATTGTCTTTGTAATATCAATTCATTTGTAGGTTGTGGAAGGGTAGGGGTAGCAAGAGCCAGCCCCATTGAAAAAACAGGGAAGAGCTAGAGGAGAGAGAGAGCCCAAAAACAAACTTTTGCTAATTTTACAAAGTTGATGACAATAAAAAATATATTTTCCATTGCATTACTTTTTAAAATTCACAATCTCTGCTTAAATTTCCTTTACAAAGGTATCAGACACATAGCTCTGAATGCTATGCCTTCTACAACACTCTCCCAAGTGTGATCTGAACCATATTAAAATATAATTGGGAAATATTTAACAAAATAAATAAAAATACAATAAAACATAACATTAATATGTAGTTTTCTAATTTAAAATGAGTCCTGAAGGGATTCTTATGTATAGTTTGATGGCCCCATTTCTATTTGAGTTTGGCACCATTACATTAGAATGCAATTGCCCTGAGAGTAGGAATTGTTTCATTCTTCATAGTTGTCTCAGAGCCTAGCACAAAGAAATGAGATGATCTAGCCCTCTAGATTTAAACCCGTATGGAGTCTGAAAATCACTTAATCTAACTTGCCCATTTTTCAGATGAGCAAAGTGACATGCAGTGGGTTTATGACCTTGTGTGTGTCCTTGATGAAGGTCACAGGGCCAAGATGTGGTCTGTCCCACTTTTCTACTGCTGCATGTTGCCTCTAATTCAAGGATACAAGTATATTGGTGGTAGTCAAGATGTCATTTGAGGTCTTCCAGCTCTCCAACTCCAGAGCTTTCCACTCCTTTTCACCTCAAATTCACATAATGCATTTTAATACAGCAGCTCCAGGGGATAATTTCACATGAAGAGGGTATGGAATGTAGCAGAAGATACTAGCTAAATAAAATCTAAGACCCAAGAGTCCTAACTCCTATGTTTAATTATGGGTTTCCAGCACAGTCTTTGGCACATAAAAAACACTTAATAAATGCTAGCTGATTGATTGATTGTTTTTCCAGCTTCCTTGTATAGAAAAGGCAGAATTCAGATCTTTGGCAGTTAAGGTTTATGATTAAATCTTTAGCTACTTGATCCCTTCATTATAAGTGTCATCCAGGGTCAACCTGGAAGAATTCAGATCTTTGGCACATTTATAAAGAAGTTTTAAGGTTTATGGCGAAATCTCCTTAGCTACTTGATCTCTTCATTATAGTGATCCATCCAGGGCCATCCTGGAAGGATGGAAATTGGAGTGGCTAAGGGAAAAGGTTTTGAAGCTATAAATTACTTTCTGCCTGTGACATCAAGATTATTACTAGTAGGACTCTGGGGAGCACCCCCTCTCAGTTCTCCAGTGCCCTCAAGAGGGGCACTGACGGTTCTGGTATCTCTCCAAGGTTGCTAATGGTTCTGAAGAATGATTGCCAGAGCCTCCCCTGCTTGCCAATCAGATAATGCCAGAGGTGCCCTGGGTAATTTTCTTAGCAGAAATGTAAACAGGACTTGGAGGAGAGGAATGTGGGTCTGCTTCAAGCTGCCATGATTTTCATCCCTTAATTATCACCCGGTATTTATTTAAGGAGTTGAAAATGGGATGGGGAAGGAAAATTGGATTAGGGTGGTAGGGACAGGGGGTGGGGAGAAGAGAATTGCTGATTTAGCCCAATTCCTTCAGGTCAAAATGAGGACAATCAGGCAATACCTCCAGAGTCCCAAAAGTGAGCCTTGAGTTTCCTCTGAGAGAGGATACCTTCCCTCCCTGTCCCAATCCCTCTTCTAGGAGGACAGTGGGCCACCTTCTGCTACCTTTGATAAATAAGTTCCCCTCTTTAGTAAATAACTTTTGCTTTGGGGAACTCGGGTATTTTTAAATCTTTGAAATGGAGCAATCTCTTCCTTGTATCTTTCTCAACAGGATTACTGTAAAACTCAAAGGGGCCCCTGCCTCTGTGCTCAAGAGAGCAAGCTCTCTTCTGGTGAGGAGTTTAATTCATTTATTCATCTAATTTAGTTAAATTTTTTTTAACTATAAAAGCTTTATGTGATGCCTTTTATTAATGTACCACAGTAATTTCCAGATATACCACCCACCTATTCAGCCAATAAGCCTTCCCTTGTATCAAGGAAAATATGCAAAACCAACCAACATTAGAATATACATTATTCTTTACCTAGAGTCTACCACTCTCTGCCCAAAAATAAATAAATAAATAAATGAAGGAAAAATTTCCTCTCCTCTTTTCCAGGACCAAGATTGGTTGTTAGTCATTTAACATTTGGCTTAGTTTTAGTAGAGTTCTTTTCATTTGCATTATTGTGGCTGCATATATTCTTTTTCTTGGTTCTGTTTACTTCATCATCCATATGAGTTTTTCCACGTTTCTCTGAATTGGAGTGGTCTAATTTAAAAGAGGATGATTCATTTTCAGTGTTTGTAATAAAACTACACAAAAATCCTGCTCTAGGGCTTCTTTGTGGCATGAAGATGGTCCTGGGTTTTTGAAGGAAGTCAATAGAACATAAACTCAGTAGTATGCCAACAATAAATATAGTCACTATTTTCTAAAAACCAACATAACAAAATACAGAGGGGTTTGTGGGACATGGCAGTCCATGAAAGAAGCGTAAATACAGAGAAGCTCTCTTCACATGTCTGCTATGAAGGTGGAAGAGTGGCAGAAAAGAGTCCTAAAGAATCACAGTTTATTTATTAATATTAACAGTTGGTACTCTAAATGTCAGATCCTAAATCAATGACCAAATTAATCAGTCAATAAACATTCAGTACCTGCTATGTGTCAGGCCCTGGGAATACACAGAAAGACAAAATACACTCTCTACCTCAAGAACCCTCCATCCAATGGGGGAGATGACATGCAGGAAACTGTTCAGACAAGATATATATACAAGGACAAATTTGAAATAATAACAGAGCAAAAGCACTAGGATTAAAGGGAGATTGGGAAAGACTTCCTGTAAAGCTGGGATATGAAAGAAACCAGAGAAATCAAGAGGTAGACATAAAGAGGGAGAGCATTCCAGACATGGGGGATAGTCCAAGAAAATGTCTAGAGTCAGACATTTTGTTTGAGGAACAGCAAGGAGACGATTATCACTGCAACAAGAGTAATTGGGGCAGTAAGGTAAAAGAAGTCTGATAAAGACTACATATCTCTCAGATTGGCTAAGATGACAGGAAAAGATAATAATGCTAAAGGGGATGTGGGAAAACTGGGACATTAATATATTACTGGCGGAATTGTGAATAGATCCAGCCATTCTGGAGAGCAATTTGGAACTATGCTCAAAAAGTTATCAAACTGTCTATACCCTTTGATCCAGCAGTGCTGCTATTGGGCTTGTATTCCAAGAGATCATAAAGAAGGGAAAGGGACCTGTATGTGCCAAAATGTTTGTGGCAGCCCTCTTTGTAGTGGCCAGAAACTGGAAACTGGGTGGCTGCCCATCAATTGGAGAATGGCTGAAAGAGTTATGGTATATGTATGTTATAGAATATTATTGTTCTATAAGAAACAATCAGCAAATGGTTTCAGAGAGGCCTGGGGAGACTTTCATGAACTGTTGCTGAATGAAGTGAGCAGAACCAGGAGATTATTGTACATGGCAACAACAAGACTATATGATGATCCATTCTGATGGATTTGATTCTTTCCAACAAGGAGATGATTCAGGCCAGTTCCAATGATCTTGTTATGAAGAGAGCCATCTACACCCAGAGAGAGGACAGTGAGAACTGAGTGTGGATCACAACATAGAATTTTCACTCTTTTTATTGTTATTTGCTTGAATTCTATTTTCTTTCTCATTTTTTTCTTTTTAATCTGATTTTTCTTGTGCGGCAAGATAATTGTATAAATATGTATACATGTATTGGACTTAACACATATTTTACCATGTTTAACATATATTGGATTACTTGCCACCTAAGGGGGGGGGAAGGAGGGGAAAATTTGGAATGGAAGGCTTTCCAAGGGTCAGTATTGAAAAATTATCCATGCATATGTTTGAAAATAAAATGGCAAAAAAAAAAGAAGTCTGACAAAGTAAGATGATGCCAAGTTATGAAGTTCTGTCTCTCTGGACCCTAAACAGAAAGTTTTATATTTGATCCTAGAAGTGATAGAAAACCACTGGAATATGTGCAGAGCAGTGACAAAGTCAGACCTGCCCTCCCCTTTTAACAGCTGAATGGAGGATAAATTGAGGTAGGGGCAGACTTGTGGCAGGGAAACCAACCAGCCAGCTAATGCAAAAGTCCAGGCATGAGGTGAAAAGAGCTTGAACCAAAGTAATGACAGCATCAGGGGAGAGAAGGGTGTGTGTTTTGAGATCTGCAACAAAGACAGCAACTTGAAATGTGCCTTGGCAACAGTTTGGATATGTATGGAACGATAAGAGTGAGGACTAGGATAACTCAGGTTTGCAACTTGAGTGACTGGGAGGATAGTGGTACCATCTCCAGTCATAAGGAAGAAGAGGGAAAGCTTTGGGGAAAAAGAGAACAAGTTTTAATAATGAGATATTTTAAGATATCTATGATATCCAGTTGGAGATGTTCAATAGATAAGTTGGAGATTAGAATCTGGAAGTTAGGAGAGAGGCAAGTGCTGGGTAAGGAAATTTGTTTAGCTGAGAATCATCATTAAAAAATGATAATGGGGCAGCTAGGTGGCGCAGTGGATAGAGCACTAGCCCTGAATTCAGGAGGATCCGAGTTCAAATCTGATCTCAGACACTTCCTAGCTGTGTGACCCTGGGCAAGTCACTTAACCCCAGCCTCAGGAGGGGGGGAAATGATAATAATTGTATGTGTGTAATCTATATCTGACTGCTTATCATCTCAGGGAAGGAGGAGGAGAAGGAGATATAAAATTTGGAACTCACAACTCTGTTTAATGTTTTAAAATAGAGAATAATTAAATTTATGCAAACTGATGAGATAACTGAATAAAATAGGTAGGGCTTAATGCTGAAAGTCCACATTTTGATATGATGACACAATGCCTTTCCTAGCCACTGAGTTAGAAGAACCATTGATTCAACTCTTTCTTCCCATCTGTTGATCATGTCAGAAAGTTCTGCACCTTTGTTTGGAGGGCAAGGGGTACAGAAATGTCACCTTGCCATAATGCAGCAACTAAAGTCCATACATATTCATGAACTCGGATAAGCTTGTGTCTAGGAGTTGAGACCTTTGATTATCTTTTCTGCTGAGGCATTAGTGATCAAACAGCAGTCCCCAAATACATGTTTCCAGCCTTGGAAACCATCTCATGAATTTAAGATGTCCAACGATTTGGGCTCTCTCAGTGAAAGCTGAATGGGGGCAGGGAAAGTTTCTGGATAAGACATGATGGTCACCAATGTGGGAGTGGTGGGGGGAGGAGTTCAATCCATGGCTTGTTTGCCAGAAGATAAAGTCCTGGAAGGAATTATCTGGAGAATATGGAATGGGGTGAAATATAAAATTACCATTCAGTCCTTCAAACAGCATCGCGGTTTGATGTTTCAACTATCACTCTTCCATTCCTGTAAAATAGTAATTATGTTATTGCTAAGGACTATTTTATGTTTTTCTAACCTGGAAAATTTTACATGAATTGATGCAAAGTAAAATAAGCAAAACCAGGAGAACATTGTATATAGCAACAATAATAATGTATGATGATCAACTATAAATGACATGGCTCTTCTCAGCAATGCAATGATCTAAGGCAATTCTGTAGGACTTATGATGAAAAATGTTCTATCTCTGAAGAAAGAACTAATGGAGTCTGAAGGCAGATCAAAGCATTTTTTTACTCCATTTTCTTTATTTGTCTTGGGTTTTTTGTCTATGTTTTCTTTCACAATATGAATAACATGGAAATAGGTTTTGCATGACTGCACATGTATAACCTATATCAAATTGCTTGGAGGGAAGCGGAAGGAGAGAAGAAAGAAGTCGAAACTCAACATTTAAAAAAGAAGAATGTTCAAATTGTTTTTAACATGTAATTGGGGTAAAAATTCAAAACAATTATTTTGTTTTTTTGTCAATGCATGCTTGTGAGTCTTGTGTGTATTTAGCATTCTTTTTGTGTAGAGTAAATAAATAATTGTCCTATTAATGATCTATATTGTATACTGAGTATCTTTCTACTCCCCTTAAACTATTCAAAGCAAATGTTTGGAAAGACCTTAACACAATACCTGGTACGCAGTAAGCACTTAATAAATTTGTGTTGATCTTGGACATGACCTGAACCTATATTTTAGGCAAGTTTTTCCTTGAATTCCTGGGTAAACATGTAAAGAGTCAAAATATGGGAGAATATAGAGTTGTAGGTAGACTCACTCAGGGTGACATAAATAGGTGCAGACTTGAGAGAGGTCGATTATTCCCCTCCCCTAATCAGGGCCCAGTCTTAATGTGGTTATTAAATTGACATTGATCAAACGCCTTCAAGTTTGCAATACATATAATTTATATACATATATGTAGTATATCTGTATATATAATATGAATATATGCATAAGTATATTTTACTAATTTGATTCTACCAACAACCCTGTGATTTATTTCAGAACTCAGTTCTGAATTAAATCTCTTAGTCTCAGCTTCCTCATTACAAAATGAGGAGATTGGATTAGAGAGCCTCTGAGATTATTATAGGGGGAAATAGAATAAGCATTTATATATTTAGTACTTGCCTTATGTGAGATGCTTTACAAATATTATCTTATTTTATTTTCACAACAACCTATGAGGTAAGTACTATTATTATACTAATAACGATAATATGTAATATTATTTTTATAGTTGGAGAAATTGAGGCAGAGAGTAATTAAGTGACTTGCTCAGGATCACAGAGCTAACTAGTTCATATCTACGGTCAAATTTGAATTAAGTCTTCTTGACTCCAGACCTGGTGCTTTATCCATTCTGGACCTAGAATATAGCAGCCCCTAAAGCTACTGACATCTTGTTCTACAATTTTGAACAGACAACCCAAAATAAGGGATCTTCTCTGCCCAGTCATATTCTATGTAAAATACTGTGTTCTGAGCACCACGTTTCAGGAGGGGTATGGATGAACGTATGATGCTGATGGGCCTGGAAATTATGACAAGAAAAAATTCTTTGAAGGAATTAAGTCCGGTTAACCTGAAGAAGAGAAAGCAGCATTGGGTGTGGGAAAGATACTGGGTTTGGGCTCAGAAAACCAGAGTTTTCATTTTTTAAAATGTTTATTACTAACATGTAACTGAGTTAAGTCACATTACTTCTGGGTCTATTTCCTCCTGTGGAAAATGAATAGGTTGGGCTAGTTCCTGTCTAAGCTTTCCCAGCTGTAAATACTATATTCAAAGTTTTTAAACATTCAAGGTCAATTATCTAGTACAGTGGCTAGAGAGCTAAGCCTTGACTCAACCAGTTCTGAGTTCAAATCTAAACTCAGACACTTATTAGCTATATGAGCTTGGGTAAGTCACCTAATTTTATATGCCTCAGTTTCTTCATCTGTAAAATAGGCTGGATACTCCAGTATCCTTGCCAAGAATGGAATCACAAAGAATTGGATATCACTGAAATGACTGAATTGCAACAACCTGGAAGAGGAGAGAGCTGTGTTCCCTGCCACTAATCAGAGGTTGGGTGATCTCTTGTCAAGAATGTGGTAAAGGGATCCTTCTTCAGGGAAGCTGTCAACCTAGATCTCATCTAACTCTGATTCTATGGAGCGGTGGGGTTTTGTTTGTTTTTTAATCTTTTCCCATAGGGTTATAGTCCCTAAGTCAGAAATGACTTCTCTTTTTTGTTCCCTTATGGCAAAGCAAAGACTACAGCCAACCCCCAAGCATCCTGCCCAGGTCAAAACACCATCAAAGTTTGGGAAACAAGAGGAAAGAAACAATACCAAACACCAGAATCAGCTCCCTCTCCGTGAAAACAAGCAGAGAGAAATTTCCGCTGCAGCCCAGCTGGCAGGGAGCAAGAGGCAGCCGGCCACCCAGAAGAGAATCCAGGCGTTCCCATTAACCTCCTCAGCACCTCCCCGAGGAGGCAGCTACATGGTGCAATGGACAGAGCACTGGCCTAGGTTTAAGAAGAGATGGTTCAAATCCAGCTTCAGATAATTAGTTCATGGAGACAATCAAATAAAATATTGTTTTAAAAGTTCTAAGCACTGTGCCTGACACATAGTAAGTGCTTAATAAATGCTTATTCTCTCCTCTTCTCCCCTAGAAACTGACTTGGCCCTAGGCAAATTACTTATCCTCTGTCTACCTCAAGTTCCCCAGTTGTAAAAATAGGAACAATATCACCTGTCTCATAGGGTTAGTGTGAGGATCAAATAAAATAATATTTGTAAAGTATTGAGCACAGTGTCTGGAATACAGTAGGCACTTATTATGCTTATTCCTTCTTGAAGGACTGACCTGACCAAAACCAATATTGAGTATAAGTGGCCTTCCTGGGTTAGCAATGGGGCCCAAAAGGTGGGATGTCATCTATTGTTGTAGGATCACCTTCCTTGCACAGTATGATGAAAAACACACACACACACACACACACTATTCTGTGACTTAACTCATTGTCAAATCTTGTACAAATTGTTGAACTGAATTGGGCCTTGATTTTTCCATCTGGGTGCTAGAAATATTAACTTTTAATGTTACTGTACTTTTAATACATAGGGATATCATGGAACTCATGAGTCAAACCATGTGAAAAATATAACATATAAGACAATTTTTTAAAAATTCATTAAAGTTTATCATCACTTACAGATGACGGAAAATACTAATTGAAAACTAGATTGAAGATACTAATTGACAATTTAATTGAATGCCTAGATAGTCTAGACTAGACTAGACCAGACTATAGACTGTATGCTCAATGGATAGAATTCTGTAGTAAGAGAACTTACATTCAAATTCTGCTATTAACTTTGTCTGATCTTGGACACTTAATCACTTAACTAGTCCAGGTCTCAGTTTTCTCATCTATAGAAAAAAGGAATATCATATGAAAGTCGTTCCAAACCTAAATCTGTTCTTCTATGAAAAGTCCACCATTGTTTCTTTTTTTTGTTTGTTTGTTTCTCAATAGTATTTCCCAATTATATGTAAAGATAGTTTTCAACGTTCATCTTTGTAAGATGGAGTTTCAAATTTTTGTCTTCCTCCCTCTCATACCTGCTCCTTCCCCAAGAGAGTAAGCAGTCTGATATAAGTTATACATGTAAAATCATTGTAAACATATTTTCTTCCTTGTCCTGTTGTGAAAGAAAAATCAGAAAAAAAAAGAGAAAGAAAAAGCAAACAAAAAAATCTGCCATTGCTTCATGCTGTAGACTCATTAGCCTCTCCTAGCTCTGAGTACTATCATGGATAAAGACCTGGCCTTGGAGCTAGGAGACCTAGGAATTAGGACTCAAGCTCTCTGATCTTCTGGTGTGACCTTGGAAATGTGACTTCACATCTCAGATCCCCAAGCAACACTCTAATATTCTGAAGTACAGAGAAGATGCTTATAAGCAGATGTAGAGTTAAGTTTCCTCGTTTGGGAGTTCCCAAGACTAATGAAAACATAATAATCCTCCATATGTTCAGTGTCTAGACCTTGCTTAGAACTCATTTTTGCTCCAAACCTACCCCACCTCCTAAATTCTCTATTTCTGTTGAAAGCACCCCCATTCTTTTCATCACCCTGGTCCACAAGCTAAGAGTCATCCTTCACTCTTCACTCTCATTCACCCTTGCCACTCCTCTATCCAATCAGATGCCAAGTTTTTTCAATTCTCCCTCATCAACATCTCTCCTATCTGTCCCCTTCACTTCACTTACACTACAGTTACCCTGGTTACCCTTATCACCTCTCCCCTAGACTATTGCAATACCTTTACAATGTTCTCCCTGCAAGGGATGGAGGCAGCTAGGTGGCACATGAATAGAAAACTGGTCCTGGGGTCAGAAACCTGAGTTTAAATCAGTCTCAGATACTTATTAGCTGTGTGACTTAGGATAAATCAATTAATCTGCCTCAGTTTCCCCAACTATAAAAAATGGGGATAATAAAATCACCCATGTCCCAGGGTTGCTGTGAGACTCAAACATGATAATGTTGAAAATGGCTTAGCACAGTGTCTGACATATATTAGGTGCTTAATAATTGCTTGTCTTCTTTCCTTTCTTTGCATTTAGGCTTCTTCTCTCCAACCCTTTATAAATATTCTTCTACAAGTTGTCATATAGATCTTCTGACCATGTCATTCTTGTGTTCAAGAATATTGAGTAGTTCCTTTTCTTCAAGATAAAATACAGATTCTCCTCTTTATCATTTAAAATCCTTCACAGTTTGGCCCCAGTCTGTTTTTCCAGAATGATTGCATATTACTTTCTATCACTCTAAACTCCAGACAAACTGGCTGACCAAACACCCCATCTTCCTCCTTCATGCCTTTGGACTGGAGTTAAATGATTCCAGAATGTCCTGCTTTGAAGAGACCTCAGAGGTCATCTGGTCTGACCTTTGAATTGACTGCCCCTCACTGGTCCTAGAATAGTTCCCTTGCTCACCTCTGCCTCCTTTCAAGGATCAACGCCAGCGTCACCTCCTTCAAAAGACCTCGTTCTTGTTTCTCCAGCTTTCAGCTCCCTGCACCCCACTAAGCTCCCTTCACTGTTTATTTTGTATACATTTTGTTTTTACTCATCTCTAAACATGTAGTATTCCTACAATTAGAATACCGGTTCCATGAGGACAAGGCTATCTTACTTTGTATGCTAGTGAAGTGCTTGCCACAAGTCAAGTCACTTAACCTCTCTCTGCCTCAGTTTCCTCATCTATAAAATGGGATTAATAATAACAGTCCCTGTTGGGGGCAGTTATATGTTTCAGTATCCACTCTGGAGTCAGGAGGACCTGAGTTAAAATCTAGCCTCATATGCCCAACACATGCTAGTTGTGTGATTCTGGGAAAGTCATTTAACCCTAACTGCCTTAGCAAAAAAAAAAAAAAAATGGAAAAATAGTGCCTATTTCCCAGGGCTTTGTTTTGTGAGGGTCAGATAAGATTATAATTATAAAGCACTTAGCACAGTATCAAGAACATAGTAAGTGCTATATAAATGTGATTGTTGAGTCATTCAGCCATGTCTAATTCCTTGGGACCCCATGGATCACAATGCACCAATACCATCCACAAGGTTTTCTTAATAGAGTAAGAGTGCTTTGCTATTTCCTTATCCAGTGGATTAATGTATGTTACCTGACTTACCCAAGTTCACACAATTTGTGTCTGAGCCACCTAGCTGCCTTCATATAAATGTTAGCTATCGATATTAATATTAAAAAGATCAAATGAGATATTTGTAAAGTGATTAGCTCTGTCTGGTACATAATAAGTACTTAATAAATGCTTATTTCCTTCTTTCCTACAAAGTTCCTTGGAGATCATCCAAGAGATCAATTGTCTCTCTCTCATTTGACAGATGAGAAAATTGACCCTCAGTGAGATGTTAAGTGACTAGCTAGAGTATCAGCCCAGAAGTTGAGGACCTGAATTCAAATCCAGCCTCAGACACTTGACACTTACTAGTTGTGTGACTCTGGGCAAGTCACATAAACAAACAAACAAATGAATGAATGAATGAACGAATGAATGAATGATTTACTCAAAATCACACAAAAAAATAAACAAAAGAACCAATTACCAAACCCAAGGCTTTTTTGATAAGTCCATATCAAATGTCCCTTCTTCAATATACAACAGTTTACAATTTTTTTTTCAAGGTACTCTTTTTGTGCCTTGTTCTCCATCTCACACACCTGTGAAGGAGGCAGGACAGGGATCAAATGCGTCTTCGTTTGACAGAGAAAGAAAAGTGATGGGGAACGGATGCACAGAGTGGAGCAGCGACTTCAGAGCTGCTCTGTGGCCTCCCCACTTTCTGTACCTCTCTGGCTTCCTCATGTCAGACTTCATTCCCGCAGCTGGGAGCACAAGCGCTCTTCCCAAAAGCCTGCATTATGTAGGACCAGCTTGGAGGAGCCAAGGAATCATCTCCTTTAGGGCGCTTTCCATAACCCCGGGTCCAGCTGGTCCTGATCACACGATGATTTCCTGGGCTGTGTCCACGGAGTGAGGAGGGGAGAGGGGGAAGAGCTGGGATCTGACCTGGGTTCAAGCCTCTTCTCTCCAAATTGCTTTCTCCCTGCATAGGCATTGTTTAAAAAAAAAAAAAAAAAAAAAGCCTCCTTCCCTCCTCCCCTCTCCCCAAATATTTTCTCTTGGGGTCATTCCAGTTCTGGGCCGATATGTGGCCCGCCAACTTAATGCTAAGCAAGAGCAGGAAGAAGCTGGTGGTGGGATGAGAAAGCCCCAGAGTAGTGGTGGAGGGGAGAGAGGGCTTGGGGGGGGGGGGGGAAGAAGGGGGAATGAGGCTGAGGGGGGAGGGAAGAAGAAAGGGAGGGAAGTTGTGGAGGGGAGGGGGGAGGGAGACTGAAATTTGAGCTCTGAGCTCCGGGAGCGGAGTTAGGGATAAGAAAAGAGAGATTTGGAGTTGGTGTGTATGCGGTTTGGGATGCAGGGCTGGCTGAAAAGGGGCGGGGTAGGGGGGAGGCAACTACACAGTTAAAAGGACTTATAGGAGCTGAGGAGAGAGGAAGGGAGACTGCCGAGCAAGGGAGTGAGGGAGGAAGGAAGGAAGGGGAATATGGGGAAAGAATAGAGGTGAAGGGAGGGTGGGGGGAAGAGGGGGAGTGTGGGGGGAGAGGAAGCAGCTTCGGTATTTAGAGCGAATATAAATAGCCTAGCTGTGTGGTTCCCAACCGCAGCCTCCCTGAATATCTCAGTGGGCAGGGTTCCTCAGCTGTCTGTCTGTCTGTCTGTCTCCCCATCCTGCCCAGGGACAGAGGGCAGCAGCCTGGCAAGGGTTTAACTGTACCACTCCCCCCAGCACATACGTACCTCCACATACGTAAATACACAATATATAACACTCACACTTGGACATACACACAAACACATATAAACACTCACACACATTGCACTTAGATACGGAGCGTCTATCCGCACCCATCCCACGACCTGGGAGTCCCAACATGAGGACCGGCACTTTCATCCTAGTCCTGACCACCGTGGCCACGGTGAGCCCCCAGAGGAGGAGGGCCGAGGGCAGCGCCCACCGCCGTTACCACCGGGTCCAGCACGGCCAGTGCAGCTACACGTTTGTGCTGCCGGAGCCCGAGCCGTGCCCGCCGGGGCCCGAGGCCTTCGGGGGCAGTGCCAACACCCTGCAGCGGGACTCCCCGGCAGAAGCGCTTCAGGGGAATGACTGGTCCGCCCAGAGGGTGCAGCAGTTAGAGCGGGTCCTGGAGAACAACACCCAGTGGCTGCTGAAGGTGAGTTAGGGGAAGGGCACGAGGGGGGTCGAGCCTGCTTGGAAGAGGAGGCGACGTGGCCCCTCAAGGCCATGGGGATGGACTGGGCAAACGTTAGGGCCCTTGGAAATCTGGAGGTCCCTTCCACCGTCAATAACGGATAAGAAATCAAGAATAATCCTTAGTCATAGAACCTCAGTGATGGAAAGGTGCTTAAGGGGCAGTCTGGTGCAGTGAAAAGTATCGGGCAAGCGCTTCCTCATTTAGTTCCTCTGGGTAAGTCCTTTCTCTCGATACCTTGCTTGCAAAAATCAGAATTTAAAAGAAGAGGGGAGAGGAGAGCCATGACAATTCCTAGTAAATACCTGGAGACTTGTCATGTAGAAGAGATTCAGCTTAATCTGCTAAATCTTCCCCCAAAAAAAGATATGAGAGCAGTGGGTGGAAGGTCCAGAGATGCAAATTTAACAATTAGAGCTGTCCAAAAGAGAACAGGCTGCCTGGGGGACATGGAGTATTTTCAGTCGCTGGAGGTCTTCCAGCAGGGAATCCAAGGTCATTTGTCCAGAAATTCTTGCTAAGTATGGGGTGGACTAGACTGTATGTATGTATCTGAGGTTCCCTCTAACTTTGAGATTCTGTGATTCAGAGACTTAGAGTTTCTGTGATTGTTAAATTGCCTAATGATTCACATTGTACCAACTTCTCTGGGTGGTTAAGAGAGTGCTTTGTAAAGGTGAAAGTTTACAGAAATTCGAGCTGTTCTTACTATTACTGCTATTAACATAGAACATCAGCACTGTCAACGACCTTATAGAACATCTTGCCCACAATCTTATTTTTTAGATGAGACTACTCAGGCCCAGAGGTGAAATGACTAGTGTAAGGTCACATAGGGAGTCAATGATAGAGTGGATGCTAGAAACCAGGTCCATTTCCCCCATCCTGAGGCACTTTTGATCAGATTAGGATCAGATTAGGATGTTTGTTTTCTTCTTTATTTGCAAAGGTTTATTTACAAAGCACTTTCTTCATAACAGCCCTAGGAGATACCATGGTTCTAGGGTTATTAACCTTATTTTACAGATTATAGTCAGGGGATTTTCTTCCTTCAATTAATTCAATGAACATTTATTAAATATGTAGTGGCCCTGTATTCAATGTTGGGGGAGGAAATAGTATGTGTTTAGACTAGATGCTTCCAAGGTCCCTTTCAACTCCAAATCTATGATACCTATAATCAAATTAGTGAAAGATTGAATATGCAAATAATGAATACCAGGGAGAGTAAGATGGGGGCAAAGAAGAAAGCCAAGGAATGTGGTCTGTGACAATTGAAACAGGAAAGACTTTTGGGGATGGTGTAAGGAGGAGGGTCAGAGAAGATCTCAGTTTTTTAAAATTTCATTTTTAATGTCAGTCATTTTTTTTTAAATGATGAGAAATGCAAGATTATAATCACTTATTTTTAAATGAGGCTCAGAGAGGGGCAATTGGCATAGTAAGGACTAGAACCCTAGATCTTCTGACATTAATTTATGATTCTTTCTACCTTTCTACCTTATTAATTGCAGAAACAGCACAGTACCTTGCCTCTTCTGTTTATTTATAGCTATAGGACCATTGTAAGTCACTTTTCCTCTCCACATCTCAATTACCTCATCAAAAAATAAGATTAGGGCAGCTAGATGGCACAGTGGATAGAGTACCAGCCCTCAAATCAGGAGGATCTGAATTCAAATCCAGATTCAGACATTTAATACTTACTACCTGGTGACACTGGGCAAGCCACTTAACCCCAATTGCCTTGAGAAGAAAAGGAAGGAAAGAAAGAAGGAAAGAAGGGGGGGAAGAAGGGAGGGAAGGAGGAAGGGAGGAAGGAAGGGAGGGAGGGAGGAAGGAAGGAAAAGGAAGGAAGGAAAAAAGGAAGGAAGGAAGGAAAAAAGGAAGGAAAGAAGGAAGGAAGGGAAGGAAGGAAGGGAAGGAAGGAAGGAAGGAAGGAAGGAAGGAAGGAAGGAAGGAAGGAAGGAAGGAAGGAAGGAAGGAAGGAAGGAAGGAAGGAAGGAAGGAAGGAAGGAAGGAAGGAAGGAAGGGAGGGAGGGAGGGAGGGAGGAAGGGAGGAAGGATGGAAGGGAGGGAGAGAGGAAGGGAGGGAGGGAGGAAGGAAAAAAGGAAGGAAGGAAGGAAGGAAAAAAGGAAGGAAGAGAGGAAAAAGGTTAACATTTTTAAAGCCTGTTTCACAGAAATGCTACGAGGCTCATATAAGGTCATTCACATGAAATACTTTGAAAACTTTATAGCTACGACATCAAAATTTATCCAAGGACCAGTTATGAAGTACTGAACATATTTAGGACACTGTGCTTAGCAGCAAAAAAGTTAACAAAAACATAACCAAAACAGTGGTCCATATCCTCATGAAGTTTATAATATAACGAGGTAGCACAGGACACAAACACAAATATATAAGATTGTACATAGACTGTGACATAGAATATGAGAAACCCAAAGAAGCTTTTAGAATGGAAAGATCATTCCTGATGGATTAAGGAGGAAATGAAAGAATTTCAAAAAGCAAAGGTGGTGGTGAGAAAACAGGTGGAAAGGCATTCTAGGTGTAAGAAATCAATTGAATAAAGGAGAGGAAGTGGGTAAGTAAGGACATAAAATGACTTTGAATAGTCCGTGGTAGGGAGTAATAAGAAATAAAACAGAAAAGGTACCTCCAGATCCCACAACACCTCAGTGTTGGAAGATATTTTAGGAGCTATCTCATTCAACTGATACTTAAAACATTCCCAAAATGGACTTTTCTTGAAGATTTCCAATAAAGAGGAACTTAGCCTGTTCCACATTCAAATACCTTGAATTTCACATGATAGCCTTTCATATCCTCAATGCTTACCGCCACTAAGTGTTCTCTTCCCCAGATTAAACATTCCCCACTACTTTAGCCATTCCTCATATGGGAGAATCATAAGATACTTCATCATTCTAGTTGTCCTTCTGTGGACATTTATCAATCTCATTCTTAAACTTTTGCACTCAGAACTGAACAGAAATGGGCCTGCCAACTGCCTTATTCTCAACAGTATTAATTCCATTATGTATCCCAAGATTTCTCTAGCATTTTTGTTTGCTATATTGCACTATTGATCTATAATAAGCTTGCAATCTACTAAGAAACCAACCCCGATCATTTTCATATAAATGTTTACCTCACCATGTCTTTCCCATCTTGTACTTATGAGATTAATTCTCTCATTCCCCACAGTGCCTGTTCCAAGCTTTCTCTTCTCTCCTCAAAACTTTGACATCATCCTTTCTCTTCTTCTCAGTGGAGCATCCCACAATTTATTTTCTGGTCAGCAATACCTCATTATTTCCAGTGAGTTCAACTTCAGCCCAAAGAAACCCTCTTAGAACTTGAAAGAAATAACAGAGAGAACTTTATTCATTGACTTTTAATCATTCATTTCAAGTGATACATAAAACAGGGAGGTATGTTAGCCAAAAGTGTTTGCCCTTTGTATAGAGGAGAACCAATAATCATAGAGAGATTCCCTGTGAATTATGGGGTCCTCCAGATGTTTCTGTTTATGAATGATGAAAACATTATTTGAACATATACGGAGCCTCCTAAATGAGCATAATCAATCAAAAAAAATTTGGTCCAAATATCCACATAGGAAAAACAAAGTGGATGAAGATGCCCTTTGTCAAAGTTATAAAAGCAGTTAAGTAAATAATCTATAGAGCTTATCCACGGATGTTATATGTATTTATTAAATATGTATACAAATAGACATATTTTATATTAAACATATACAGAATGTCCTAGAAGGCTTAATGCAATTTTCTTCTATTAAAACCTTAAAACTGAACTAAAGCTTTTGAGAGACCCTACATAATATTATGTATACATACAAATATTGTACATGCATACATATATTTATATCACAGAGAGACCTACTATAAATGAATAATTAGCAGAACCTAGAATTGAACATGAGTAGAAATCAGCCGGACTGCTTCTGGGAAACTGCAGAGCTTTATTAATTACCCCTAAGCTGCCCCCTGAAACAAAGTTCATCTTTAGAAGCACTTTATTCTTTTTATGTTGTTCTATGGTTACAACTCAAAAAGCACTGCATTTGCCAAATAAAGTTGTAGTTGACACAAGAGAAGCAAATGAGAGATGTGTATAATGCTCAACACATTACAAATGAGGAATTATGAGAGAGAGTATCATCAGGGAAATGTAGGAATTGGGCTCATCAGAGGGGACTCCTTTTTCTAGCTCACTTTTCCATAATCCATCAGCTCCATTGGCATACATCATAAGGAAGTGAGGAAGGTACCCAATGTATGGGATGGACAATGAAGGTGAACTAATGAAAGTGTATATAAGTTGCCCAAGATGAATAGGCATAAACAGTGTGATCTGTGAGCCTCTTGAAAACTGAGAGATCTTTTGTTTTTCTTTGTATCAAGCAGTACTTAATATGGGTCCTGGAATTGTTTCAACTGTGTACCATTTTGGTGACCCCATTTGAGGGTCACATGTGGGTTTTTCTTGGCAAAGACACTGGCTTGTTTTGCCATTTCCTTCTCCAGCTCATTTTACAGATGAGGAAACAGGCAAACAGGGTCAAATGACTTGCCCAGGGCCACACAACTAGACACTTCCCAGTGGTTGACTTATGGTTCTATACCCATTGTACCACACAGCTGCCCCAAGAATATAGTAGGCACTTAACAGGTGCTTGTTGACAGAATGACTGAGGGAAATACCTACACTGGTGAGATCACTAAGTATTTTGAGTATATTAGGTTTATCTCATCTCCTGCCAAGAATCTATTATTTCAGCATTTTACTCAGTGGTATAGAAATTCAGGGGACACTTAGGTGTCATAGTGGATAGAACGCCAAGCCCAGAGTCAGAAAGATTCATCTTCCTGAGTTCAAATCTGGCCTCAGACAGTTACTAGCTATGTAATCCTGAACAAGTCACTTAACCCCGTCTGCCTCAGTTTCCTATAAAATGGACTAAAGAAGGAAATGGCAAACCATTCCAGTATATTTGCCAAGAAAGTCCCAAAGGGAGTCAATGAAGAGTTGGACATGACTGAACAACAATACCACAGAAATGCAATCTGCTTTGGCATCTTCCTAACCATCTGTTTGCATTCCAAATCTACCTTTATCATCTAAAATTTTTACTTTAAATCAGCCGAAGTGATGAAAATGTTTCCTATGTACCTTAGATCTTCCGTTTCTGGCTAAGGACTGCATAATACTTAGCAATGTTTTCTGGATTCCTTCTAACAGTATCATTTTTCCTGCTGTGGATAATGAGGAGTGAGGTGATACCATGAATCATTAACTCTTAACGTTGGATAGTAAGATACCAAATTTTTAAGGCTCTGAATGGATGGCTTTAAATTTGAATTTTACTCAGAAGACAAGAGGGAATCACTGATGAATTTTTTTTCAAGCCAAAAGGGATACAGCCAGATCTATGTATGTGACAATGATTCTGGCAGTAGTATGTTCTGTGTGGAAGGTGATGCTGAGAGGAAGTGAGAAGAAACCTCTTATTGTTAGTCCAATAGTCCTGCTGAACATTAAGAAGACCTGCATGAGGGTAATGTTGATGGTAATAGAGAATAAGGGGCAGGTGAGAAAAGCTTTAGTAGTGGAATCAGTGGGAATAAGGGACTATTTTGGATATGAGAGATAAACAGCTGGAAGAGTCAAAGGTAATCTTGAAGTTACAAATATGGGAGTTCATGTGATTGATGATGACTGAAACACAGAAGTCAGACGGGGGAAATGTCTTATGTGTTATAAATTCAATAAATTTTGTTGAATTAAATGGAATTTGCTGAATGATGTTGTGTTTTAGATATTTTCCTAAAGGAAATAGTGTGATATAGTGGGAAAAGAGTCACAGTACCTGAATTTGAATGAGCTCTTTCCTGAAATCCTGTCCCATATCATATAAACTGAAAGAAGGATGGAGGGAGGGAGGAGGGAAGTAGGAGAGGAAGGGGAAGGGGAAGAAAGGAGGGAAGGAGAGGAAGAGGAGGAAGGAAGAGGAAGAAACAGAGACAGAAGGAAAGTGCACACACACACATATACACAGAATTTTGGGATTGGAGGGTATGGGCTGGTATATGTTAGGTAAATCATTTCAGCAACTATGTGGAAAATAGACCAGATTGTGTTGTAATTTGGGATGTAGCATTAAATAGTAGAGAATCTATTTTACATGTCCAACAGACAGTATTCAAAATGGTCCTTCATTCCCCCCCAATATTCTTTCTCATTAAAATCCAGTGGCTCCCTAATACATCTAGGGTCAAACATAAATCCCTCTGTTTGACATTCAAAGTTCTTCACCACTTGGCTCCTCCTACCTTTCCACTTCTCTTGCATATTATTCCCCTCTACTCCTCCTATAATGCAGCCAAACTGGCCCAACTGCTATTTCTTACATATACAATGCTTTACCTCTCTCTGACTTTGCACTGGCCACTGCCCTGTGTCTACAAGCATTTCTCTCTTCTTGGTTTCCCTCAAAATTCACTTCAAGTATCACCACTTACAGTAGTTAAGTTCTCCCCAAGATTGCATCCTTTCCTCTAAGGTTACCCAGAATCTATTCTGTAAATATCATATAGTATTGTTGTCATTCAGTTGACTCTTTGTGATCCCATGGACCACGGCATGCCGAGTCTTTATGATTTCCACTGTCTCCCTAAGTCTGTCCAAGTTCATGTTCATTAAACTCCTTGCAGTTGTCCTCAGCTCTTCCCCAGTAAACATGTCGAACCCCTTATAACTTGAGGGGTTTACCTTCTGATGTCCTCTCTTTTAGCATTTTAGCACTCGGGGTCTTCTTGGCAAAGATATTGGAGTGGTTTGCCATTCCCTTCAGTGGCGGATCAATCACTTTTGTCAGAACTCTCCACTATGACTTGTCCATGTGGGGTAAAGTTTCGTTGAACTATGCAAGGGGAGGAAACGCACATGATACGCTTTAGAAGAGCAATTTCTGGTTCCAAATGATGTGTTTCGGGTTTAGCATCAAATGATGAGATTGTAGGTACCAAATATTGGGGTTCGGTCATATGAAGAACTCATGATGGCCATTCTCTTTGGCAAAAGGTAGGTTTATATAGGAGAAAAGATTACACACAAAATGAAAGGATTCAATAGACACCAGGAGTGGTAAATATGAAATAGAGTTGGGAGAGCACATAGCAAGGAAAGGAATTTTAATAATCAATGATGGAGAAGACAAGTTCCCTAGTGGAACTCACAATTAACCAGGAGAAAGGTAGTACTCTATGAGATTGGTGCATACCCTTAGCTTGCAGGTTAAATCTATAGAGGAATTTGGCACCCTAAAAGAATTAGTTAACTATAAGAAGAATACAAGGTAGAGTGTCATGGTGGACTGACCCAAAAGGGGTTCAGCAAAGATTGCATGAGTCATGGACAGGTTTATAGGAGAAATTAACTTCAGAGATTTGATATAACTTGTATTTCTGACCCGACACAGCAAGGCAGGGCTGTCTAGACCTCCAGAGGGTGGGACTTTGAAACTAAACTCATCCCTATCAGTGCCCTTCCCTGTCTGTCCCAGGGAGCACTTCCATCAATACTCCAGTCCCATCTGCCAACCGCACCCAGTTAATCAGGACCTCATCACTCAGAAATAGAAGCAGGGATTCTTGTTAATCCCCTACTCGATTATGCAGTTTTTCCATTATTTTTTATTTCTTGCTCTTTAGAGCTAACAATTATTTAGCATTTTCAGGTTTACTAATATCTCCTTTTATTCTCACAACAACTTAAGAAGTAAGCACAACCATTTATACCTATTTTTGTACATGAGAAACTGAAATAAAAAGAGATTAAGTGAGTGATAGGTGATATCTGAGACCAGATTGGTACCCAGGCCTTTCTGTTTCTAGGTCTAGCACTCTATCCGTTGGCCCACATGGATGCCTTAACAACTCCTCCTCTATTTCTGGTCATAAATCTCTCTGATAATGTCCTTTCTGTCCCTTCTCCTGTCTCCTGGTAACATTTTGTAGTGCCTCCTGTCACCCACCACATACACTGCCCTTTGGATGACCCACAGCCAGAATCCTTTGGCCACTATAGTTCTCTATGACTTGCAGCCCTGCAGCATCCCTGGAAGAATGTTGATGTTAAAAAGATGGTCCTTTGTTTCAGGGAGAAGCTTGAGGTCATTACAAGCACTGCTCAACTTCCCAAAAACAATTGAGTCTGCTCTCCTTACAAAATCACAAAATTTGAGAGTTGGAAGGGACTTTAGCAGCCATCAAGTCTGACTCACATATAATTCTATTTATTAAATCTTATTTAGTTCCAGGCCCAGTTTGTTATTCATCTGCTTTGTCCGTCCAAAATATGTGTATAGATTAACCAGCTCTCTGGCTCGCACCTCTAGCTTCATGTTCTAATGTGATACCCAAGACTCTTTAATATAATGCTCTTTTCAGCTCTAAAAAGGCTTGTGCTACTGTTCAAATAACCATCTTTTCAAATCTGTAGTTCATGAACCAGTATCAATGAATCTTTTCTCAGATCCAACCAGATCACCATGAATTCAAAGCAAATACATTTAATGGAGCAATAACTAGACAAAAACAAGCAACTGAATGAGCTGTTATGAGTCTCCTACCCGTTACTAGATCATTGCTGGAGCCATAAGTACTGTGCCAGGAGTGCCAGTCTCAGCTTCCAGACACCGTGCTGTCTCCCAAACAAAGTGGGAGGAAGCTGTATCAGTCACCCCAGAAAGCTATTTGGGACACTCAGCAGTCTCTGTGGAAACCAGACAAGCAGTGAACCCCCCACACACACACCCCTCTCAGTATGGCGGCTATGAACATTCTTGGGCTTTCAGCTACTGGTTTTTCCTGACTCTCTCTAACTCTATTTTTGCCCTGTCTTTCATAAGACTTTCTCTTATCATTATATCAGCCAACATTACTAAAAAGGGAGGAAATTCTCAGCAACAGAAGTGAGGATTCTCTCCATTACTAATTTAGACCCATAGAGTCCTGAAAGTCAATCAGTTAACAAGCATTTTTAAAGTACTTACTCAGTTCCAGGCACTGTGCTAAGCCACGGGAATACAAAGGGATAAAAAGCCAATCCCTGCCTTGAGAGAGTTTATATTCTAATAGAGGGAGACAGCATATAAACAAGGTATATACAGTATATATATTCAGGGGAGATGGAAGGGATTCTGAAGGGGCTAAGGAGAAAAGGCATCAGCAGCTGGGGGGACTAAGAAAGACTTCTTGGAGTTAGTGGGATTAGAACAGTTTTGTAAGGCAGTGAAAGAAACTAAAAGGTTTTATTTAAACCTTTTCCCTTTTCCCTTGGTATAAGGGAATAGAGCACTCCAGCCACTGGAAGACTGCCAGTGCTAGTCAAAGGGTCCCCCTTTGTTCCACACTGGTGGGGTGCTTGGAAAAGGATGGCCCTGAGGCTGAATCCAGATCAAGTCAGCCCAATTCTGCTAAGTCCTTAGACCTTTTCAGAGATTAGCTCTCCAGAATGGGATACATAAGTGGGTTAGGAAGGATAGGTCAGGGAAGCCCCAGGAGACTGGCTGTGGAACATTCGTTCTGGAACAGTCTGTTTGCCCTGGGCAATGAAACATCTCTGTATCATATTCCTTGGCATTTTCCCCACAGGCACTACAGGCAGGATGACCCAAGTCCGAATCCTGCTTGCTAAGATCCTATAAATGAGGGTGACTAAGGAGGGTAAGAGCAGGTAGGTGGTACAGGAGATAGAGTACTAGGCCTGGAGACAGGAAGACCTGAGCTCAAAAACAACCTCAGACACTTCCTGGCTGTGTGACTCTTGGCTAATCATGTAACCTTATTTGCCTCAGTTGTAAAAATGAGCTGGAGAAAAAAATGGCAAACTTTTCTAGTATCTTTGTAAAGAAAACCCTAAATAGGGTAACAAAGAGTCAGACATGACTGAAATGATTGTATAACAATAAAATGGAGAGAATTCTTTCCCTTGGTAGATGAGATTAGATCTAAAATGATAAAACTCAAGGCCCAAATTGATGCAAAATGTCCTAAAGCAGGCAGAACAGTAAGAGTATTTTGCAGCAACTTGGGCCTTGAGTCTGATATCTTGAGCCTATGTACAAAATCTTGAGTTTTGGAGTTCTCTGTCTCTCTGTTTATTTCTGTCTGTCTCTGTCTCTCCCTCTCTCTCTCTCTTTCTCCTTCTCTCTCTTCCTCTCTCTCTCCTTCTCCCTCTCCCTTCTGGCCTTTCTCCATTTTCTCCCTCTCTCCTCTCCCCCCTCTCTCTTTCTCTCCCTCTTTTTTCCCTCCCTTTCTCCTTTCTCTCTGTCTCTGCCTCTTTCTCTCTCTCCCTTCTCCCTCCCTCCCCCCCTCTATGTAGGTCTTTGTCTCTATCTCTGTTTTTGTCTCTCTCTGTCTCTGTGTCTCTATGTCTTCCTATGTCTCTCTCTGTCTCTCTCTCTGTCTCTGTCTCTCTGTCTCTCTCTCTTTCCTCTCTCTCTCTGTCTCTCTGTCTCTCTCTGTCTCTCTGTCTCTCTCTCTCTCTCTCTCTCTCTCTCTCTCTCTCTCTCTCTCTCTCTCTCTCTCTCTCTCTCTCTCTCCCTGTCTCTGTCTCTCATAGGATTTGTTTTTATTGACAAATTATGTTTTAACATCTCACATGAGCCTCCAGAGTAGGTCTGGTTACATTTCCCACAATGTACAATCCCTCCAAAGTTGTTTTAAATAACTAAAAAGAGCAATTGTGACTGATGGTCTCTACAACTTGACACATTAATAGTTTTCCAATTACTAAAAGAAAGAATGAGTATTAACAATACAATGATCCAAGACAATTGTGTAGGATTTAAGATGAAAGGTGCTATCCATCTCCAGAGAAAGAATTAGTAGAGCCTAAATGCAGATCAGGTATTTTTTCTTTACTTTATTTTTCTTGGAGTTTTTTCTGTGTTTTCTTTCATAGAATGACTTACATGGAAATGTGTTTTCATGACTACACATGCATAACTGATGTTAAATTGCTTGCTTTCTCAATGAGGAGTGGAAGGAAAAGGAAAGAATTTGGAAACAACAACAAAAAAAAAGATCGTTAAGTTGTTTTTACATATAACTGGCAAAAATGAAACAAGAAATAAGATTTTAAAAAAATTAAATGATGAATGCATTTCATAAATTAGTAGCAATGTGGTAAAATCAAAGGATTTAAAGCTATAAAGAATCTTAGAGGTTATTTGGTCCAAATCCCATTTTATCATGAAGAAATGAAGGAACAGAAGTGACCTTTGCAGAACCACAAAAGCTCACAAACAGAAGAGCTTGGATTAAAAATCTAGGTGCTTTTCCTCCAAATCCAGGCTCTCCCAATCCACTGGGTACCTCTTTCATATGCTAACTCCTTGAAGTCGTGAAAGTCAAGTCACTTTCCATTGCACTACATATACTTCCACTCCATTTTCCCCTGAGCTAAACATCACCAGTTCCTTGCTTTTTCAGCCAACTCTCAATCTCCCAATGAGGAGCCCCAGGGTAGAGCTGAAAGTCAAAGCCAGCTTTCTTGACCTCAAACCTGGGCTTCTTTCTACTATATGGCATTGCCCTCAGCTGCTCCAGAACCTCTTCCAAAGAGTACCCTTTACTCTAGGCTTCTCCTCAAACTCTTCTCTATATATACCCAAACCTTAAACCACAACAAGTCTGAGGAAAGTCATCTGTCATAACAAAGAGCAAAAAAGAAATAAATCAAGGCAAGTATTTCTTAAGCATCTATTATGTGCCAGGCTCTGTGCTAAACTGGGGGTATAAAGTAAAGCAAAATCAGTCCTTGCACTCAAGATGCTCACAGTCTAATTGGGAGCCCACAATCAGGCATATGCAGAATAAATGGGAAGTGATCTCAGAGGGAAACCATTGGTATTAAGGGAGACATAGAAAGAGTTGTTGCAAAAGATGAGATTTGTAACTCAGATTTCAAGGATTTCACAGGGAAAGTAGTTCAACAAAACCAACCAATACATGAAAAAAATCCTGATATATGTATTCTATAACCATAGTCTCCTACCTCTGCAGAGAAAAGAGAGGTACCTTAAGCTGTATATTTAATAATGCTCATTTTTCATGACATTAGTGCTTTAAAGAATCTTAGAGATTATCCAGCTCCCTGAACCTCATATTACAGATGAGAAAACTGAGGGACAGGGCAAGAAGGAGAGGCTTGCCATGGGTCATACAGGTAGAAAGGGATAGGAGCAGGATTTAAACCCAGTTATTCTAATTTCAGAATTTTTCCCCAATACCATGACAGAAGATTTTCCTAAGACCCCTGAAGCCTCATCACCTTTGTAGACATCATTGCTCATTCTGCCAGATCCTTTACTAGGGTATGGAAGAAGGATGAGAGAGTTGAGGGTAGGGATAGATCATTTTGAGCTGGTTCCCCTTAGGCTTGGAGTCACCCAAGACTGTGAGCAGAAGTTCCCAGCCAGTCCTCAGTTCCATGGCAGCATCCTTCCTATACTGAATTTGGAAAACAGAGAGCTGCAGGGCAAGGCATAGGGGCCACTTTATTTTTAGTATAATTTGTAGCAGATTCTGTTGGACATTTTATCCTTTACCCCCTACTCACCTCTCCCCCCCCAGCCCCCAACTCTTGAAGGCTTCAGCAAGGACAGCCAAATTTGGGGATGACATTTTAATGGCCCCATTCTCATTCTACTAAAATTTTGGGAGATTCCCCTTGGGAAACCAGAGCTTTCTGTACAGAGCTGGAGGCCAAGAACTGGCCCAGTTCCAGTGCTGTGACTAGTCTCCTTTGATATCAGGAGTAAATCACAACCCACTGAAGATCACCCTTCCTCCCTTTGGGACATGAGACCCTCTCCTGGAGAGGCCTTAATTGGAGGCAACTCTCAGCTCACATTTTAATTCTTCCCTGTGCCTGGTCCAGAGTGTTCCTACATGAGGAAACAGATTGAAAGGGTGGGGAGAGGCAAGGGATTAAAGTCAGAACGTCTCATTCTGTCTGTTCTTGGCTCTGCAACGGACTTGCTTATGTGACTTTTACCAAGTCACTTCTTTCTCTGGAGTCAGTTTTCTCATCTGCAAAATGAAGGGCTTAGACCAGATAATCTCTAAAGTCTGTCTCTCCAATGTTCTAATAATGTGAGACCATTCCAATTGCCATTCCTTTGAGTTCCTTTAAGTGCTAATGGCTGGAGATCTCATCCCCAAAAGCATCCCATGAACCTGAGCATCAGTTACAACTAGGACTAGGTGTTCAGGGCTTTGCCTCATGTTGCTGGATTTAAATGTCACTAACAGAACTTTTAGAACTTCAATCATATAGAAACAATGGAACTTGGATAGAGTTAGCCAGGATAATTAGTTAAAGGAAGGAGCCAGAATGAGTTCCTACCCTACGCTAAATCCCAATATCTTGATCTCATCCCAATATCTCCTTAGCAGTTGCCTCTTCAGAATAACATCCCAACTAGTCCACCTTTCCTTCAGTTGAAGGTACATCTTGTTTCACTTACCCAAGGCCAAAAAAAAAAAAGAAGAAAAGAAAAACTGGTTACTGTTCTGGGCAAATAATACTAATATTTATGTAGGTTTTAAGGTTTGTAATGCTTTTAATATGAGTTCATCTTTGCCCAAAACATTTAATAGTGATATGATCCTTGGCAAGTCATATGTTTCAGCTTCAGTTTTCTTATCTGTAAAATGGGAATAATAACAATAATAATAATAATAACACCTCCCATGGTTGTTAAGAGGCTCAATAACATTAGATCTTCCTATCTCTAAATCCAACACTGGGCTAAATACTTCAAGGCATAGGTCAAAAGCCATGAAGTCTGGCTTGAATCCTAGCACAACCCTGATCTTCTGATTTGTAGAAGTTTTTCTTCCTATTTTCTAATTTCCCTATGACAGTGAGAGCTCCCTGAAAGCGGGAACCCAATCTTCATTACTTTTATTTATCCCCATAGGGCCCAGGATGCAGCTATTTTCATGGTGAATATATTACCTCCAGTGAAAACTGACTCCATTTCCTCTTTTAAAAAATTTCTCTGATTTTGTGGATTGCTTAAGTTTGGGCAGGTATGGGAGATTTCATAGCATTATGGAGAACAGTAGAGCTTGGGAGGGCTTTAGAACTTTAATTATAAACATGGAATACAAAATGGCAGTTTGGAAATGGAATGGAATGGGAATAGAATACTATAGTTATTATGGTAGTCCATGAGAAAGCTCATATAAACATATTAGAGATTGTAACTGCCTCATTTTACTAGTGGGAAAACTGAGGTTTAGAGAGATTTGCCTAAGATGACATAATTTGTTAGAATCAGAAAGCTGATATTGACCTAGCAGACCTCTGGGTTTCTACTAAGAGTGTTAGGTAATCAGGGTTTTTATGTCATTTCATGAATCTCTGTAAACCACAAAGTTCTTTCTAAATGTTCAGTTACTTCTCTAAAAATCAGGCATTTTGGCATCTTTTATCTTTGATCCCTCTTCCTTATAGACTCAATTATCCGGAACCATCTAAGGTGATAAAGTCCAGTGGAGGAAGGCAATAGTGGAAAGGAAAATTAAATAACCAGGACTTCCAGAAATAAGAGGATGAGGACAAAAAGACTGGAAACCAGTAGCTTTTATTCTAATTCAAGCTCTGCTAATAATTTGTTTGGCGATCTTGTGCAAGGCAATTTCCATCTCCAGGCACCCGTTTTCCCATTAATAAAATGAGACTCAGCTCTATGTCCTGCACATTCTATTTTCTCAAGTCCCTTCCAGTTGAAGCAATAACATTCTGAGATCTATGAACCCCTCTCTCGGCCCCCTTCTGGCCCACCATGTAGAGAATGTGACCTGAGATCCTGAACTAATCCTCACAGATGGAGCCCAGATTGGCCATAGTCCTAGATAAATATGAAATCTCCAAGTCTTGTACAGTAGAGTTGGGCTTTTTGTCTTTACTATTTATCCCTCTTCCCCCCAGAAATTTCCCCTTTATTTCTTGTCCTTCCTTTCATAGAAAAGAGAGACAGATACAGAGAGAGAGAAAAAAAAGAAAAGGGAGGGAAGAAGGAAGGAAGGAAGGAAGGAAGGAAGGAAGGAAGGAAGGAAGGAAGGAAGGAAGGAAGGAAGGAAGGAAGGAAGGAAGGAAGAAAGGAAGGAAGGAAGGAAGGAAGGAAGGAAGGAAGGAAGGAAGGAAGGAACGGAGGGAGGGAGGGAGAGAGGGAGGGAGGGAGGGAAGGAGGGAGGGAGGGAGGGAGTCAGAAAATCCTTCATTCAAGATTCAAAATTTGATAAAAGCATACACAATACCATAGTTAGGAATCACAGCTGTCTAGAACAGATGAAGAATTCATCTTGGAAGTGAGATCTACTGAGATATAATCACCTGAGTCTAGCCCAAGTCTTATTCTCCCATTGCTTCCTTTTTAAGGCATATATATATTTTTGTTCTTGGTCTTGACTGCTCTGGATTTCCTAGTCCACAACAGGAGGGGTCCCCAGTCTCCATAGAATTAATTCATTTTCCTTTAATTCTGTCTTCTACTACCAATTCTAGTCAGTTATCTGGGTGGTCCCCTTTCCCCAGTTTGATCTGTTAATGACTAAGAAATAGAGCCTTTTCCCTTAGTCCCAAAGGCTCCAGGCCAGAGACATTCTTCCCATGGAATCATGGAATATCTAAGATAGAAGTAATCTTAGAGATTCTAACCCAACCCCTTTGTTCTACAGATGAAGAAACTGAGTCCTAGAGGGAGGAAAAGCGCTTACTCAAGGCCATGGAGAATGGAATTCAGTTTTATTTTTGAATTTTTTTCTTTTTCTTCTACCTTCTCCCATTGAGATGAAAACAACTACCATCCTTGTGACAAATAAGCAGAATCAGGCAAAACAAATTCCTGCATTGGTCACGTCCAAAAATGTGTGTCTCATTCTACATCTTGAGTCCATCGCTCTGACCAATACAATGACTATTTGAGATTCCAGAGAACTGATGATGGTCACTGCCTTGGTCAGAGTTCTTAAGTCTTTCAAGTTTGTTTGTCTTTGCATTGTTGTTGGTAGTGTGTATAATATTCTCCTGGTTCTGCTTATTTCACTCTGCATCCGTTTTATGCCCAAAAAAAGATTAAAGAGGAAAAAAGGCCATATGTACAAAAATATTTGTAACAGCTGTTTGTGGTAGCAGAAAATAAGAACCCTGTTTCAGCCATCAACAATCAACTCTTTCCTATTTGCTCATAGGGTGATCTTACCTCTCCCTCTGGCCTACCCATTCAATCAGTGAATGTTGAAAGAAGGATTTGTGTTGGAATTGAGACTGGCAGAAGAGATTTGCTGCTTTCTTATAGACAGAGATGAAACCCCTGCTTTCAGGGAGTTCATAATCTAGTTAAAGCAAGTCAACAAGCAATTAATTTTTTTTAATTATTTTTTGCTGAGGCAATTGGGGTTAAGTGACTTGCCCAGGGTTTCACAGCTAGGAAGTGTTAAGTGTCTGAAATCAGATTTGAACTCTGGGCCTTCTGACTTCAGGGCTGGTGCTCTATCCACTGCGCCACCTAGCTGCCCCACAATTATTATTTTTAAATAGCATTTTATTTTTTTCTAATTATATATAAGGACCATTTTTAATATTCATTTTATAAAACTTTTGAGTTCCAAATTTTCTCCCTCCCTCCCTAAAATGATAAATAATTTGATATAGGTTATATATGTACAATCATATAAAACATATTTCCATAGTAATTATATTATGAAAGAAGAAGCAAAACAACTGAAAAGAAGCCATGAAAAAAATAGAGTGAAAATAGTATGCTTTGATCTATATTCAAACTCTATCAGTTCTTTCTCTGGAGATGGTAAACCTTTCCCATCATGAATCTTTTGGAATTGTCTTGGAGCATTGTATTTCTGAGAAAAACTAAGTCAATCATTTGATCATCAAACAATTCAACAAGCAATTAGTAAGCGCTAAGCCCTGCAAGCAAAGAAAGGCAGTTCCAGTCCTCAAGAAACTTACAATACAATCAGGAAGACAACATACTAACAACTATGTATGTATGTTATATATGAGTAAATTGGAAGTGATCTCAGAAAGAAGAAGAGGGGAATGGGAAGAGAGAAAGACTTCTTGAAGAAGTTAGGATTGAGCTTTGAAGGAAGTCATGAAAACCAACAGGCAATATAGAACAGGGAGAGCATGGGGAACATGCATAGAAGGTAAGCTGTGAAAAGACAGAGTCAGAGACAAGCCATTCATACACAGGAGAAGAGAACAGACGACTCTAAGACTTTAGGGTTTGGGACCCAGTTTGTGACTAGACACAGAATCATCAGAGCTCAGAAGAGAAAGAGATCCCTGTGGATTAAGGTATGCCGGGAAATCCCTCTGGAAAGGATAAGATTTATATATTGAGAAAAGTCATTTAGGTGCTTTATAAATCAAACCCCAAACAAATCCTTTTTTTCAAGAGAGATGGAGAAGCAGAGACAAAGTCAGAGACAGAGAGACAGAGACAGAAAGGGACAGAGAGAGAGAGAGAGAGAGACAGAACGAGGGAGGGAGGATGAGAATCAGAGAGAGACAGACAGAGAGACAGACACAGATACACACAGAGAAACAGACAGAAGACGAGAAAGACAGAGAGAGAAACAGAGACAGGGAGAGACAGAGAAACAGACAGACAGATAGAGACAGAGACAGACCTACAGACAGAGACATAGAGAAAGACTAAGCAGCTAGCAAAATATCACCTAGTATGCTCAGTAGCTAAACCAAGCTAGTCTCAGCCCACCTGCCCCTCTTCCCTCCTGCTCCATTATCTGCTCACTCTCCTTTCTCTCTTCTCCCATTCCCTCCTCTCCTTTCTCTCCCACCTGCTGTACTTTCCACCTTCTCTTCTCTCTATTCTTTTCCTTCTTTTCCCTCTACCTTAGCTGTCTCCTGGTTTCTTCCTTCTTTTATTCTTCCTCATTCCCCTCCTCCTTCTCCTCCTCTGCTTTCTCCCCCTTCTCTGTAGCCCAAGGATGCTGCCTCTTGGCTCAGTGATTCATGTCTGGCTCCCAAGTCTCAATGTTGTGTATCAGCTTTGGAATGTCTTGCCATTGGAAAAGACACTGCGGCAGACCAGGAACTAGTCAGGCTAGCCAGGGCAGTTTGACCTCCAGCATTCTCATTACTGAAATAAATGAGATAATATGATACATAAATGAGTACAGTGAGCATACCATTGTGTTACACTGATGGAGAGCATAGTGATGCATAAATGAGCCCAGATGAAGGAGCACAGTGTCTGGAACATAGTACGAGCCTCCTTCCCTTCCTAGGAGAGAATGGGTACCTTTTTGCAGGCACCAACTTCCATGGGTATCTTGGTTCTCTAACATACACAAACCTTCAAATGCAATTCCACCATCTCTGCAAAACTGTGCCCTGGATCTGTCCAAAGCCCGAACGCTGAGCCACCCCCCGGACACACAAACTCACTTCATTCCGGCCTGTTCAAAACATCTCCCTGCAACCCACACATTCAGCTTTGTGACTTTGGAAAAGTCACTTCAATGCATTGAGTTTGGATTTATTCTTCTATGAAATGGAAATAATATCCCTAGCCCTATCTCCCTCATGGAAATTGTGTAACAGTGGATAAAAAAATACTTTGAAGAGTCTAAGTTACAATAGAAATTCAAAGTATTGCTGTTATTATTAAAGACAAAGGCATTCATGTATGTGATTTACTCACACACATATATGTATACATTATGTATATGATCAACTAATTTCTTATTGTATATATTAATCACTTACTAGGCAGTTAAATGGTATAATGAATAAAGCTCTGGGCCTAGAGTCAAGAAGACCTGCATTCAAATACAGACCCGTAGACACTTAATAGCTGTATAATCCTGGGCAAGTCACTTGGTTCTGCTTCAGTTTCTTCTTCTGTGAAATGGGGATAATAATATCTACCTCTCATGCTCCCATCTTGATTTTCAGGAAAGCAGGAAAAGCACCTCACCCTCACCCCATCCCCCAAATGCCTCCAGATTCCAGAGCATTGCTCTAAGAGGGCAGGGGTGCTGGACAGTCAGCCCCATGGCTTGCTCAGTCAGCTTCACCCAGAATGATGGATTTATTTGATTAAGTGGCTGGAACCAGGAAGTCTCCCAAGGCGTAAGGCCGAATATTTCTGCAGTTCAGCTCCTCCCGGCTGGGAGCCAGATACTGGCCCAGCTGAGGCCGGGATTTAGAGAGATTGTTCAGGAACGTGCCCCAGGGTCAGCCTCAGATTTCCCTCTCTGAGGAGGCACCAAGGGATGATTGGGGGAGGCAGTGGACTGTCCCCTCAATGTTAACTTTAAAGGAAAAATATTAGCTCATTATGTGTGTGTGTGTGTGTGTGTATGTGTGTGTGTGTGTGTGTGTGATTATATTGTTCATTGAATTAAAGCTGGAAGAAGTCTTAGGAGCACAGATTGCTCATTTTGCAGAAATTAAGACCAAGCAAGGGGAATTGGCTGATCCAAAGTCACACGTGAGTTAGTGACAAAGCCAGACCTAAAACCCAAGGCTCTGGGCTCTCCAGTCTAGTGTTCTTTTTATTGTACTAAAATTTGATATAATTCCCCATTGCTAAGCAGGTGCCTTGGGCTCTTTGTGGCTTAAGAATAGAGTCCAAACTCCCTGTCATTCAAGGTCCTCTGCAATCCCCCAAATCTACTTTTCTTGACTCCATTTCCTATGATTTCCCAAGACTGCTCTTCCCTAACAAGAATATTATCCCCTTTTCCTTAGAATCACTCCTTTTCTTCAAAACTCAATTCAAACACCTTTCCTACATGAAATCTTTCCTGATTCCCAATCAGCTTCCACAGTCATCCTCCCAAAACTACCTTGTCTTCATTTTATAAGCTTTAATAGCTTAAAACTACACTAAGATTTTTGGTACCCATTTTATTTTGCATATTTTTATACCTGTATGTGCTCTTTCCTCTATCATAATATAAGCTTCTTGAGGTCAAAGACTATTTCACTTTTGTCTTTGTATGTCCAGTGCTTGATACAGGACTTGGTACAGAGGAGGTAGTTAATAAAAGCTTATTAAATCAATTAATATTTCACTTCCACATTTTTGCAAATACTATTGTACCCTTGTCCTAGAATATCATTCCCACTTCTGCCAAACGCCTTCATCTATTATAGATCGACTATAGAATATAGAATAAAATCATTCTCATTATTCAAGGCCTTGTTCAAATGTCAACTCTTCCAGGAAGTTCTCCCTAATCCTCTCCCACTCCCTCTAGGCCAAAATGATATACGAACTTGATTTATATGTACAGTCTGAGTCACACTATCTGGTCCTTAACCCAGTAAAGTTTTAGATTTATTGTTTCACATAAAGTCTTAAGAATGTTAACTCTAGAAGAGACATGCTTAGAATGAATGATTAGAACATAAACCTAAATGTTAGAAATGAAAAGACAATAGGATGGAGGGTGTGAGAACTAGGCCAGACTGGAAAGCACGGTGTGGTCTAATGGGAGGAGCATTTGGAGTTAAGGAAGCCTGGTTGGAATACCAGCCCCGCTTACAGTATGATATATATTACTCTGGACAAGTAACTTAATCCCCCTGGACTTCACCTCATCTATCAAGTGAGAAGTCTGGGCTCCACAATCTCTAGCTCTAAACCTGGGATCATTTTACAGGCTTGGAACTGATCTCCAGAGAGGTCGGCGACAGTTAGTGCAGACTTCAGACTAGAGGGCAAAGACCCTATCTCCCCACACCCCTGCCAGATGTTGAACACGTGGCAAGTGAACAATCATCTTTTGGCTTATTTAACAAGAGACACTACCTCATCCCCAAACTGTACTCATAGTATACCTAGAACCCCAGACTCCAGAGCTCCTTAACCTTGGAATAATCCTTAAAATCAATGCCCCAGGACAGGGTTGCCAGGAAGCAGGTGCCCTGAATCTGAGTAGCTATCAAGATTCTGAATTTAATCAGAGTATTTTAGAAGTAGAAGAAACCTCAAAGATTATATAATCCAACCCTCTCATTTTATAGATGGGAAGACTGAGTTCCAAAGAAATAAAGTGATTTACCAAAGTTTAAAGGTAGCAAAATTTTAATTAGAATACAAGTCCCTTGACTCTAGACTCCACCCCTTCCAATCCACCCTGCCCTACAATTCACCTTCCCAGGCTCTCCATCTCTCCCATCTGCCTGTTACTTTTGTCTGTGTTTTGAAGTTCTACTTGAAGGGCAGGCACCTCTTCCAGGAAGTCCTCCCTACTTCTCATGCAAAGAGCTCTTACTTCTCAGACATAGACTGGAGCTGGACTTTGAAGGACAAGTGGCATTTTGATAGGAAGAGGAAAGAGAAAATGGGAAAGAGGAGGATGTCCCAGATCAGGGACTAGGGGGTAAGGAAGAGCCCGAAAGGTCCCCAAAGCCTTATAGACCTGTCTAGTAGATGATTTTTGCTTCTATTGTAACGCTTCATCCTCCCCACTAGAGTCTTGACTTTGGCCTAAGGCAGTAAGATAGGTCTCTCGGCATCTTCCTGAGGCTGGGCCCCAGATGTATTCTTTCCAACACCTTTGGTGGGGGCTGGAGCCAGACAAGAGGTCCCTGGGAAGAAGAGAAGCTAGGGAGAAACTATCCTCCTTCCCTTCCACAGTCACCTCTCTGAGATTGCTCTCAGCTGGAACCTGGGCTGAGTTCAACCTTCCTCCATGTAATTTCATCCCATTCAGGAACTGGGGTGGGAGCCAAGGAGTAGTTACCTCCCACCCCCCAACTCTTCCTCAATTCTGCCGGATTTCATTAGCTTAGTAAGAGCAGGACATTCTCCTGGAACACCTCGCTCCCACCACCCACTCTCATCATCTCTTTCCCTGAGAATAGCCTTACTGCCCCAAAAGTCTTGGGGTTCTTCCTTAGATCTACAATTTTTACTTCCCATCCCTCTATTTAGAATAATCCATGATTCACGTGATTGCCGCTCCCACTCATGCCAGTCCAACAGAGATACATTTGATCTCCATGGAAGACTTGACCACAATAGAGACTCTGCTTTGGTCAAGAACTAGGAATGCATCGGACAACCGTAACAGATAGCTGCCTTACCACCTGAAGCAATAAAGTGCTTCACATCCCCATAATGCTTTATGGTCTGTAAACCTTCCTTGTGGCCTTCCTGAAAATTAGGTAGGGTGGTCAATATTGTCCCCATTTGCTAATAAAAAACCCCTGAGGTACAGAGAGGTAGTGGCCAGCCATGATTACACAGCTTGGATCAGTGCTGGGATGTGGATTTGGGTGTTTGAGATCCTAATCTAGGGCACTTTCACAGATTCACTGATTTTGAACTAGAAGGGGCTTTGGAATTCCTCAAGTCCAGCTTTCTTATTTTACAAATGAGACAATCGAGGCTCAGAGTGACTAATCCAGGCTCAAACAGCTAATAGGTATTTGAGGAAGGATTCAACATCCACTACATTAGACTATCTCAGCGATAATCCTGCTTAGAGAATCCTCAGTTCTAGATTCATCTATCTTAGGTCCTATGGCTATGTTGATACAAATCCTTCTCTGGGTGTCTCCCCAAGAAACAGTCATTCTCCATCCAGATTTATTTCTAAACTGGTCTAGGTTGAATTTCAGTCACCTGATTCCATTTATCCTAGCCAAAATGGATTCCTTACTGTTCCTCCTATATGCCCCCACTTCAAGCCTTCATAGCTTTCATTAGACTATTTCTTCTCCCTACAAAGCCCTCCCTCCTACCCTTCCACTGCTGAAATTCTACTAGCCCTTTAAAAAGCCCTATTCAGATTCAGCTTCTTCTATGAAGCCTTCCCTGATCCCTCCCACTGGAACAAACTCCCCCCTCAGACCTTATCTAGCTCTTACTATAGTACAGTTATGTACTTATCATGTACTACTGTGTATTATTTGTATTTCTCCTCTGCCTCCAGGCTGTATGAAAGAGCAAACCTGGGACTTGATGGAGTTCAGAACAGCATGGTATAGTGGAGTAATTGGATTTGCTGATTGAATTTCAGCTCCTACGCTTGCATTTGCATTCTACCCACCCTTCACCTCTTTAAACTTGGTTTTCTATAAAATGAGAATGATCTTTGCCCTGCTACATTCCAGTCTGGTTGTGAGACTACTTACCTGAGCTGATAGACAATTTTCAGATATTGTCCCAGTTGATTCATTCTTTTGTTGTTCAGTTATTTCTCTGTGACCCCATTTGAAGTTTTCTTGGCAGAGATACTGGAGTGGTTGGCCATTTCCTTTTCCAGGAAACTGAGGCAAACAGGGCAAAGTGACCTGCCCAGGGTCACACCGCGAGTAGATGTTGAGGCTGGATTTGAACTCAGCTCTTCCTGACTCCAGGGTCAGAGCTCTGTCCACTGCCTCACTTAGATGCCCAAATTCCCTCATTCCATCCACTGTGCTGGGTCACCAAGCTTAAAAGGTTTTGTTTATCAAAAAGATCCATGAAACAAGGGCAAATGGTTCATGTTCCCCTTGATTAGCAATTTTCCTTGCTATTTCCAATCCTTAATACACACACACCCTCCCCATGGTTAGGATAGGTCCTTCCCTGAAACTCTTTGGAGGAATTATTGGGGCTTTGCTTTTTAATAATATGGGAGAGGATAATTGAGACTGAGTTTACTTGGAAGAAAGAGGATGTATTAGCCTATTTAGTAGTGATTTTAAGATCCCAGATGAGGGAAAGGTAATCTTTATCCAAACCTCCTAGAAGAAGGAAAGGCTTTTGGAGAGGTCTTTAAAAGGGTCAAAATTTGGTATTGTTTATTCCCTCAAGAAGGAGGAAGTTTTCAGCAATGGGCTTGACTGATGATACTTATTAGAGTTGTTATTGTTATCCTTATCATTATTATTATTAGTTCCAAATTCTTTTCTTCCTCCCCCTCCTCCCACCCACTGAGAAGGCAAGAAATTACTGTTATTATTATGATTCAGGTAGTGTAGCAATAGCAAAAAGAGAATCTAGGTTCAAATCCCAGCTCCAACCCTTAGTAACTGTGGGACCTACTTAACCTCTGAGTCTTACTTTCCATATTTTTAAAATAGAGATAACACCACCTGCGTTTTTTATTTTGCAGATTGTTATGAGAAAAGTATTTTGCAAAAATAGTGTTCTGTAGTGAAAGGAGTAGTAGATTTGATGCAAGAAGATCTAGCTTCAATCTGGGTTCAAATTCCGGCTCTCTCTAAACCACAGCACTTGGTACATCATCGGTATTTAATCAATATTTTCTGACTGAACGACTTTTTTCTATCTTGAGAAATTGTCTTCTACTATCTATAACTCAGTTTACTCATCTATAAAATGAGGCTGTTGCACTAGCTGATCTTTAAAGATTCTTTCCCTTCTGGCTGTAAATAAATGAAAAATCCTATAAATATGAGTTATGGAAATATGAACTTTAGAGATCCTCCAGAGAGCCTCTCAGTGTTATGCATAGAGATATAAATGATACTGATCTAAATTGAATTCTCAAGCAGTATATCCTTCCTAGTTCTCAGCTCCTGTTCCCATCTAGATCCTTCTTTATATAGGAAATATATTTTTTAATTGTAAAGTACTATTTAGAAAGTACTGGTATTATATTCTAAGGCCCAAAGATAAACCAAACCCTGTCATCCAGGCAGTAATACATTGGTGGATACTAAATCCAAATCAAACTCCATAACAGATAAAGGGACAAATGATTCAAGCCTTTTTTAGTCTTGACTCCTAAACCTGTTGCCCCTATTGCTTGACAGTGAAACTTGGAACTCCTCCTGCCACTGTGCTGTTCCATCAACAAAATCCTCTGTTTCCAAATTAATGCAAATGTAAGTAAAAATAATAAAGAATGGTAGAACTATAAATAATCAAAGAACATAGAACATCTGAGCTAGAAGGGACCTTAGAACATAAAGCAAAGCACATTATAACTAGAAAAGCTCTTGGTAGCCATCTATATTTTATGGTCTCCATGCTTTTTTGATTATGCACTTACTTCATCAGTAAAAGAAAGCTGAGGATATGAAAAAAAATTGGACACTAATGCATTGTTGGTGGAGTTGTGAACTTCTCTAACCATTCTGGAGAACAATTTGGAACTATGTCCAAAGGGCTATAAAATGGTTCATACCCTTTAATTCCCAAAGAGATCAAAGAAAAAGGAAAAATTCTTATGTACGAAAATATTTATAGCAGCTCTTTTTGTGGTGGCAAAGAAGTGAAAATTGAGGGGATGCCCATCAATTGGGGAATGGCTAAACAAGTTGAAATGTATGGCTGTGATGGACTACTATTGTGCTATAAGAAAGGACAAGCTGGCAGATTTCAGAAAACTTGGAAAGCCTTGTATGAACTGATGTAGAGTGAAAGCAAAAGAACTAAGAGAAGATTTATGGAGTAAGAACTATATCATACAACAATCAGTGTGAATGACATGGCTATTCTCAGCAATACTGTGATCCAAGACAATTCTAATTACTGAAGGAATCTGAGGCATAATTTTTTCACTTTGTTTTTCTTGCTTCTTTTGTAGCATGGCTAACATGGAAATATGCTTTGCATGATTTCACATATATAATTGATATCGCATTTCTTCCCTTTTCAATGAGAGGGAGAGATGGATAAAATTTGTAATGTAATTGTTTAAAAAATGAACATTAAAAATAAATATTTCTTAAAATGTTGATTATATATTCCCAACATATGCATATTTACTTATTTATTATTAATGTACTACTACACTTATTTATTATTAATGTACTACTACACTAATAAGTATGTACATTATAAAATTACTCTTAAAATTGACATTCACAAATATTAATGAGACAAAAATAAAATATTTTATTTTAGAGAATCATTGGATTTTGTTGAGCAGGGACTACTATGCTCAGATCTGTTTCAGGAAAATCAGTTCTGAGGCTGTGTGAAAGATACATTAGAGAAGGAGAAAAGAGACAGGGAGAACAATTAAAAGTTTGTTGCAATAGTCTATGTGAAAGGTAACGAGAGTCTGAACTGGCATGTGAGCAGGAAAAAGAGGACATTTGGGAGAAATTGTGGGAGCAAAAATGACAAGATTTGGCAGCTGATTGTATACACAGTAGAGAATCAGAGACAGTGTCAAGGTTGGGAATCTGAACATCTAATAGATAGTTATTTCCTTTTGGGATATTTGGAAAGAGTGGATAGAGTTGAGGAAGGAGAAAGGAACACTGTGATGAAGGTTGCAATGAAGACCACAACCCACCAATTCTGACTCATCCTGTGTGACTCAATGTCTTTCACCCAAACTTAAAACTTCCTACTCACCACTTACTGCCAATGAGCATAAAGCAGACCCCTCCTAGGGGCATCTGCCACGGTCAGGAAGCAGGAGATAGTTTTATTGGGGGGGAGGGAGGAAAGGAAGGGAAGGAAAGAATTTTCCCATAGTGACAATACAACTGCTGCTATAGATGTCTAGGGAATCAAATAAATTATTTAACTGCTTTGAGAAACCAAAGCCAACCTCAAAATGGAAAAGGTTGGGATCTTGTGAGGGCATGTTGGATGATATGGGTAGGTATGATGTGTTGGAGACATCACTGGCTATTTTGGGGAAGGGAAGCCAACTTCCCACCAAGTAATTGGTTGATCACAAGCCCATTCAGGTCAGGAGGCCACATTCCCCACTTTGAAAAGCACTGATCTAGAGCATACCAATTTCGGAATTCTTCACCAATGACCATTGAATTTGTCAAATGAAGAAATTTTGATATAATCGCCTCTTCCTCTCCCTTCATTTGACAGGTAAAATCTGTACCTTAAACAACTGATTAAGTCATTGATTAGTTAAGATATAGAAATAATTTCCTTTTAGCAGGGGAATCCACTTGGTTAAGGGTTCTCTTTACCCTGTGGTTCCCTTAATTCTGTTCCAGCTGCAAGCTCCACTTAGGGTTTTGGGTCCAACTACAGTGAATTTCTCCCAGGGATGAAAATAGCCAGATGGAAAGCCTGGTGCCCCTGGCCCCTTATGCTCCTTCAATTTAGATAAAATAAGAAAAACAAGTCCAGCACATTTCCATTTGGGGCAGGGGGCAGGACGGAGGTCTTAGTCCTTGGCCTGGAGGGTCTGGGAATTCCTCCCAGGCCCAGGCTCCCCTTTAAATAAATATCATAAGATCTAAATCTGGAAAGAGTCCTTGACATTGTCCAGTCCAACTTCATCATTTAACAGCAGAAGAAACTGAGGCTCAGAAAGATACAGTCTAATTAGACCAGTCTAATGAAGCTGAAAGATCACTGGATTTGAATGGTGACTCTGCCACTTGTGTGACTTTAGACAATTAGCTCCTCTGTGGCCTCTGTTTTCACCTCTTTAAAATGAAGAGGGTTGGACTAGAAGAGCTCTTCCACCTCTGAATCCCAAGCCTCAGTGACCTATCCAAGATCACAAGAGTAGAGTCACCATGCACTTTAAATCCAAGCCCCTGAATCCAAATGTGGTCCTCTCCACTCTCCACACCCTGTTTGTCCTCAGAAGACCAAGGAGCCTGAAGTAGGAGGCAGAAGAGGAGAGGAACAAACAAGGGAGCAAAAGGATAGATGCTGGGGAGAGGGGGGGAGAAGTCTGGCCACCTTGAGTCACTATGGGGAGACAGAGGTCTGTGATCTGCAGCTCCTTCTGGGACTCAGATAAGTTAATGATAGGAACTGGCTTTGACCACATTTCTTTGGCAATCCTCCTGGAAAACTCATCTTCCTGAGTTCAAATCTAATTTCAGATGCTTACTAGCTGGGTAGGTCAATTAGTCCTATTTGCCTCAGTTGCTTCATCTGTAAAAAGTAAGCTGGAGGAGGAAGTGTTCAAAAACTCCAGTATCTTTGCCAAGAAAACCCCAAATGGGGTCACAGAGAGTCAGATATGGCTGCACAACAGTAACACAAAATAAGTCATTCTTGAGTGAACTCAAAGAGAGGGAAAGTAAGCTACCAGAGGCGCCACAGGCCAGAGGTCCGAATAACCCCAAGTTCAGGGATATTCCTAGAATGAAAATTTCAATGATCCCCAGGTAACTTTCAATGACCCCTACCAATGGTGGAAGCACAGACACAAAGAGCTAAGACAATGTGTGAACAGGTAGGAAAAGATGTGCTTCTGGAGTCACTGGGATTTTGACGTTTTCTTGGCAGAGATAGTGGAGTGGTTTGCTATTTCCTCCTCCAATCTATTTTTTACAGATGAAGCAACTGAGGCAAATAGGACTAACTGACCTTTTCCAGCTCATTTTATAGATGAGAAAACTGAGGCAAACAGAATTAGGTGACTTGCCCAGGGTCATATAGTTGGTAAGCTCCTGAGACTGGTTTTTTTAATTCATCTTTGCCTTTCTGTCAATTGTCTTAATTGTCCAATCTTGACTTGAGGAGGGAGGGACATGATCTAATATCTACTTCTCATGATTTGTATCTGGTCCTTTCTGGTGTCATGAGGAAGCCTGGGAGTCCTAAATTTCTAAACTTGGGAAGATTGTGAATATCTAATGAGATAATGGGTGCAAAGCACTTTGCAAACCTTAAAACGCTATATAAATTCCAGTTATTATTAAAGTTGTTATCCTCTGGTCACCAGCCTCCAATCTGGTGATGACTTCATTCTCCAAGACTTCTATTGCAGGCTCAAGCAATGTTTATAGACCAATAAAGGGGATGTGCTGGGAAATGTTTAACCCAGGGATAGGCATGTATACATGCATAGTTTTAAATTTAATCCGTATTAACACTTTCTTTTTTAAAAATTTGTTAAAGCTTTTTATTTACAAAACACATGCATGGATAATTTTTCAACACTGACCCTTGCAAAACTTTCTGTTCCAAATTTTCCCCTCCTTCCCCTCACCCCCTTCCCTAGGTGACAGGTAGTCCAATACATATTAAATATGTAAAAATATATGTTAAATCTAATATAAGTATACATATTTATACAATTATCTTGCTGCATATTATCAACACTTTCTTAAGGCTTGATGATCAACTAAACAATAAATCAGTCCTAGATTTGTAGAGAATTACAGATACCCGTAAATGCTCACACTGAAAATTTAACAATGAGCTCTCTCAAAGCTGTTTAGAGCTGGTTCTACCACATCCCTGCCTGAACTACTGTGGACAGTGGAAAGCTTGGAGGAAGATGGTCTCTCCCTTCACTTCCAGTTGTTAAGGAACCCAATAGGAACTGAGCCGAACCATTTGTCCTGCAAAAAATGGGACCAAGGTGTGAAAGAACACTTCTCTCATGGTCAGACAGAATTGATATCTAGTTCTCCATAGCAGCACTAGGATGCTCCTGGCTCCAGACATAGGGGCACAGGATTATAATAGATGCAGGAGGGGCTTCAAAGGCCTTTAGTCCTAAATCCCCCTTATTTTACAGGAGAAGAAACTGATTTGCTCAAGCTCACACAAGTAGTAAGAGTCAGAAGTGGGAAAAGCAGAATCCAGGTCATCTGATGTCAAAGCCAATGTGCACTTTCCAATGTACCACAGCCACCAATCTAGTCTCAGACTCCTTCTGAGAAGCTAGGAATGACTGAAAGCTGAGAAGATAGCATTGGCTTCTACTTCTCCCCACTTTTCATTTATTTAAGCCTCACTGGGATTAGGAACCAAATAAACCTTAAGCCAATTCTTACAAGTATATGAAGAGCCCCTTATTGCAGGGGCAGCAGACAGGATGATTTCCATTTGGCTCCCCAGTCCTTTCTTTTCCCCCCTCAGTTTGTGGAAGAGAAGCAAGGAATTCAAAAGGTGTTTCTTTGAAAATTAATAATTTGTGACAGTCAGATGCTACAGTGGCTAGAGCATCTGCTCTGGAGCCAGGAAGACATGAGTTAAAATCTAGCCTTAGACAGTTGACACTTATGAGCTGTGTGACCCTTGGCAAGTCACTTAATCCTGATTGCCTGGCATAGAAAAAGGGGGGAGGGAGGGAAGGAGGGAATGTGAGATACCATGTGAGATACTTTGTGGAATTTCCCATTTGATGAGAGCTGGAATTGTCTTTATGGCAATATCTTACTCCCAGTGGGAGAACATATTCACTCTGTCTGTGATCTGGTATATTATCATCTGTATAACTTGTATGATTTCTATTTCCTATTGCCCTGGATAAATAAGTTTATTTGCCAGTTACTGGATCTTTGTGTGACTGGGATTTGGTAGGAAGGAAATCAAGCCTTTGGATATATGTTAGAGTATTCCCTCCCTATTGATGAAAAATGATTAGGAGCAGCTTGAATTTAAAATTCATTTCCCTTAGACTAACATATTAGCAGGGAGGCAGATAGATAATAATTTTTAGCTACATATGCTTTACTTGAGGAAAGCAGAGGGATCAGCCTTGTGGTCCCAGTCTCTTGTTCCCTTCCTAGTAGGAAGTATGGATGGAAGAGACTCCAGATAACTATTCATGCCTCACTGTGATCCATAGATAATATTCTTGAGTATCACAGAGAGAAGAAATAAGAAAGAAAGAAAAAGAGAGAGAGAAACAGAGAGAGGAAGAAAGAAAGAAAAGAGAGAAAGGAAGAGAAAGAAAGGAAGGAAGAAAGAAAGAAGGAAGGAAGGAAGGAAGGAATTATTAAGAGGCCCTTCCTTATGAACACACACACACACACACACACACACACACATACACACACACACACACACACACCCTACTGGATTTAAAATGAGGATTTTGAATGAAAGGAGATAAGAAAGGCTTCCTAAAAGGACTCCTCTGATCTTACCATTCTTTAACCTCTTAGCTAATTTCTTCCCAGAAGAAAGGGCTCTTGCCCTACTGTCTGACCAGCTATTCTAAGTCCTTGCATAGGAGGGAAGTTAGAATCATTGAACTATTCTTTCTAGGTGTTCTATTCACCTGATTTTATTTTGGGTTTTGTTTTCTTGTTTTTTCTCCTATGCCAAGTCATAAGACATGCAATTTCTTTGCCCCCTGTGTCTTCATCTGTACAATGAAAGTAGTCATAGCATCTGGTTCATAGGATTGTTGTGGGATTAAATTAGATAATAGATTCAATGTGGGAAAGAACCCAGAATTTGGAATGTGAGAACCTGAGACCCAGCTTTGCTCCTTACTACCTACTTTGTACAATTTGCTTAAATCACTCTCTGGTTCAATTCCTCCATTAGAAAATGAAGAGATTGAATCAGGGGATCTCTGAGATCTATTCTTACCCACCACCTCAGGTTTTATCTACGATCTTTTAACATTTCAATTTTTTCTAATGTTTATTCCTGTCCAGTTAAAGTTCCATCCATCAAAGGTTGAAATGGTTGAATGCTTTTGATTCTAGCCCCAATTCTTATCCCTGCCCCCTTTTTGCCCCTTTCTCTGTTCTCTTTCTAATTCTCTATTTCTCTTGGGGTCTCAGTTACAGTATCACAGAAGAAGGCACTTCCCTTCTCTCACAATTCTCCCTGGGCTGGGATCAGAGTTATAGTTCAAATCTTGGCTCCCTAATTTTCAGTTTCCTCATAAGTAAAATGAGGGTTGAACTAGAGAGTCTCTGAGGTCCTTTCCATCTCAAAATCAGTGATCCTAGGCCAATGGAGCATTTACTGTGTGACTTTAGGCAAGCCATTTCCCCTTTGTGATGTGCAAAAAGTTTGAGACATAATTTCTGAGTAATTAATCATTTTATTAATTGTACATAAAAGGATGGTTATTTGGCTATCTCATAAACCAAAGAGGATAATGGTGGCTTATTGATAACGATATGTCTTTGGAAGACTGGATGTTTCCCACAATTAACAATCCATTAACAATGAGAAGAATGAATAGTATAATGAGAGGTGGGCCTACTCTATTGAGAGGCTGTGCTACCATGTCTTTAAGTAAGTTGCTGTTGCTCTCAGACTGCCTTCAACAATGTAGACAAAGGATCTATCCCACTAACCACCAACACAAAGAGCTTCCCCAACTGGGTAAGGTTTGAACAAGACTGAGAATGTTAATGCCAATATATCAGCCCTATTTTTCAGGGGCTGATTTGCTCTAGAGAATGAAGAAATAGGAAGGGAAAAAATCCTGGCTCTCCCCAATAGTAATTGGTTATTGTTATAAGAAAGAAATAACTATTTCTCTCACTTATTTGGCCTCGGTTTTCTAGGTACCAAAATGAAGTGGATGCTGCTAAACTCTAACAGCCAGTGTTTTAGATTAAAAGGGCCCTTCCAGTTCTAATTTTCCATATCCTAAGATGCTGTCTAGCGAAAATATGTTCTAAGGACTCTGTTACTGCTATTTTCTGTTCTAAGGTCTCTCCAAATGTGAAGATTTCCACTTCATGTTCTCCCTTCCCTCGTATCTTGGCCCACACATGATTGGGAAATCTCCCCCCTAGTATCCTGGATCACCTCATGCATTAATAGGCTCTCACTGGCTGGGTTTTTCCTCCAGTATTCTCATTAATGATCCTATCTTAGTTCATCTTTTTTTTTTTTTTCATTCCCCAAATAAAGATGTAAGGTCTATTCTTTTATTGATAATGGTAGCTTCACTGGTTTCTGAGTCTGAGTCTCTCTCAACAAAACCCTTTTACTGTTTTGAAAGGAATTCACAAACCAGCTTGGGGGTGAGTCTTGTGGCAAGGAAGGACAAAAGACCTGACCTTCCTGTTGCCCAGCTTGCCTCTTCATTCCTCAAATTAAAAAAGGGTCTCAGAGAGGCCAAGCCCCAAATCTGGAGGAGATCCAGTGGGAAATGTTCAGAGGACTAAGGTCCCTTCCAGCTTCTAAATCCTATGATTTACTTCCAGTCCAGGCTCAGAGACTAGTGGCGCCCCAAAGAAACCTCAGTGTGTTTTGCATGGCAGCTGTGGTGTCCCCTGAAGGAATCCACTGGGGAAAGGAACTCAAGACCAGCAGTTTCTTAAACTATGCTGCAAGGAGCCCTGACATACCCAAGTCTGTTTTCATTGAATCTTCTGTTGTTTGCTAATAAGCATTAAAAATAATTATTTTAGATGATTTTATTACAAGAATCTGCAGTATTCCACCAAAGTTTTGTTTAAACTGAAGGGTTCTATCAGAGTGGACAAACTTGAGAACCATTTCTCTGGATCAAGAACAGTTCGTATTCCTAAAATAAATAAGGGTGGAAGGGAACTTGTTCAGAAAATGAAACACAAAACACAAAATATCAGGCTGAGTAGAGACATTCAAGCACAGGTTGTTCCCCAAGCACAGAAACCAGCTAGACAAACTCCCTTGCTTTGCAAAGAAAATAAAGCTATGCAAAGGAAAAATCCCACTCAAATCACACAGTGGGTCAATGACATTCTGGATTAGAACACATTTTTCCAGGCTGCCAAATCTAGGCTCTTTCCACTGAATCACACTCTGTCCTTTTGCTTGCAGTAGAAATTCAGAGAGAATCTGAGGAGGGAAGGTCTTGGACAGGAATAAGGTAAGATTGTTGACTTGGGCAGCAGCAGCTCCAGCTCACATCTGAAAGTCAGCTTTTGCTTCTCCAGGGCATTCAGTGGTGCGGCTTCCTCAAAATTGCCTTTTCTGGGTAAGGAAGGATAATTGGAAAATACTTTTTCTGTCCATTCCTTTATGTTTAAGATCTTCCTAAATCCACTTTTATACCTGAGTAAAACAAAACTAAGGAGCATTCAGAAGATCTTGTAGAGATTCAGTGTCATTCTAAACATGTCAGAAAATGTCTAAGTCAAAATTCGTTTGCTATCTCTCCCCACTGGGGAGGTAGAAAAGGAGACCCCTAGAACAGAGGAAAAGCTGGAATAAATTGAGGTCTTTCCAGCTCAGATAACCAACTCTTATTCCAGGATTCTTTAAATCTAGTGAGACATTCTACCACAAAACCTAGGTCTGAGTCACAGGCCTGCTTCTAATTTGATCTTAACTTTAAGGAAGCTGCTTATCCTCTCTGAGTCTGTTTCCTTATCTGTAAAATAAGAGGATTCAGTTAGGTACACTTTAAGAACCTGCAGACATTGCAATATAAGGAAAAGAGCAATGACTTGGTAATGAGGGGGTCTAAAGTTTCTTTCCATACCCTAATTCAATGGGTAACATTGGGAAGATATCTTCCTCTCTCTGGGCCTTAAATTTCTTCATCTGAGGAATCAAAATCCTGTAATCCCTTATAGCTCCAAATCCCAAAGTCCTATATTTGTATAGGTGCACTATGGTGGCAGCCTTCTGGAGACAGTGTTTTTGTTTTGTTTTGTTGTTTTTGTTTTTTGCTGGTAATAAAATTGAGCCCCAGACTTACTTTAGGTCCTCAAGGTGGTTAGTAGAAACTAGTTTTGAATATTGGTTCTTCAATCATCAATTCAATGCTCTATCACATTGCCTTTCCCAGATCCCTCTCTTCAGTTTGCTACCTTTCTCAACTCCCCATCACCAGGCCATCCCCACTGCATCAAGCATGATTCATTCTAGCAGGAATAAGTTCTGAAAAGTATCCTAGATAATTCACTAATATTTCTACTTTCCATCTAGATTGCAGTCAGATCCTAGCCAGACTGTAACATCCCAGACTGTAATTCCCCGAAGCAGGACTGCTAGGGGGATTAAGGGCCGTAGCTATCTATAAAACCCTGAGGAATCTCCAGTAAATCATCCCCAGGAATGTAAAACAGTTAGGGTATTCCTAGGGGATATGAAGAATACTCAGATCATCTCGAGAAGAGTATGAGGGAACCTGGGCTGTCCCTATAGAGTACAAGGGGCTAACACAAGGCTCAAAGTGCATCCCAGTCAAATTGTCCTGCTCAAACTAGACCAAAACTTAATTAGAAACTAAATAATCTAATCCTAAAGAATGAGTGGTTGAAACAACAAACCATTGAAACAATCAATTTCATCCAAGAGAATGACAATAATGAGACAACATAACAAAATTTATGGGATGCAGCCAAAGCAGTTCTTAGGGGAAATTTTATATCTCAAATTGTACTTCCTGAATATCCTTACATGAAAATCCAACTTATACTCTATATCTTTGCAGACATAGTTTCCTACATCTGGGATTTAATCCTTCTTCACCTCCAACTTGAAGAATCCCTAAATCATAAATCAGTCAGTTAATAAAAGTTATTAAGTGCCTACTATTTATTTAATGCAGGACCCCAATGTTAAGCACTTGGGGAAATAAAAAGAAGCAAAATGCAGATTCTGCCCCAGAGGAAGAGAAAAGTAAACAAATAAAAACAAACTATATAGGAAATAATGAACAGAAGGAAGGCACTAGAATTAAGAGGGATTAGGGAAGACTTCCTATAGGAGATGGAATTTTACTTGGTAGTCTGAGATGCCAGGAGGCTGAGATGAGGGACCATAAGAGAGAATAATGCTCAAAGTCAAGGGATAGAGTGTCTTGTTCATGGAGCAGCCAGGAGGCCAGGGGCACTGGACTGAAAATTACGTGTCAGAGAGGAAGGTTGAGAAGACTGGAAAGGTAGGAGGAAGCTAAATTTTGAAGGGTTTTGAATGTCAAACAGCATTTTGTATTTGATCCTACAGCAATTGGGAGGCATGGAGTTATGGAGTGGGTGAGTAACATCATTGTCCTAAGCATTAGTAAAAATCACTTGGTGACTGGATGATGAATTTGACGTGAGGAGAGACTTGAGGCAAGAAGGTGGACCGGCAGGCAACTTCAGTCAATAAAACAGGCAGAAGGAGATAAGGGCTTGTACCAGGTGACGATAGCATCCAAGAAGAAAAGAAGGCATAATTGGGAGATGCTACAATAGATGGTGAGAGATAGAGAGTTGAGAATTGAGGTTTTGAGCCTGAGGGACTGGGAGAGGAGTGCTATCCTTTACAGGAAAGGGGAAGCTGGTGAGAAGGAAGGATTTAGAGGGAAAGATAATCAGTTCATTTTTAAAATGTCCACTGGACATCCAGTTGGAGATGTCTGAAAGGCAATTGGACTTGCATGATTGATAGTGATCAAAGATGTTAAGTAGACTTGGGAATCATCAGGGATAGTAATTAAATCCAAGCTGATGAGATCACCAAGTGAAATCGTATGAGACAGAATCCTATGAGACACTTAATAGCTATAGAACAAGATTTGGACAAAGATCCAGCAAAGGAGACTGAGAAGGAGCAGTCAGGCAGGAGAAGAACCAAGACAGTGATATCAAAAACCTAGAGAGAAGAAGAAACAAGGAAAATAGGGATGATCAACAGTATCAGAGGATGCAGGGAGATCAAGGAGAATGAGGATTGGGAGAAGCCCTTTGGATTTGGCAACTAAGTATTCATTAGAAACTTTGGAGAAAAGAGTTTTGGTGGAATGATTAGCTCAGAAGCCACACTGTAACCTAGATAAGAGCTTTCCTGCTCCCTGCCCTGGATTGTTAATAACTTCTCCCCTCAGTGAAATAGAACTTTTTAAAATTTATCCATACTTTATACTTCCATATATATATATATATATATATATATATATATATATATATATATATATATATATATATATATATATATGCTGCATCCTCACCTCTCTCTATACTCAAGAGAAAGTAAATTCTTTAGGGTTGGAAATTGCTCCATATTCCTCCTTATGGCTCTAGCACCAAGTACAGTGTCTTTTATCTAAAGTGCTTAGTAAATGTTTGTTGAGTTAATGTGAGTTAAGAAGTCCAAGGGCAGCCCCCAAAGGACATTCCAGAATGGTATAGTCTTAAGCCCTTACAATTTATACATTGTCTCTCCCATTAGACTGTGAGCTCCTGACAAGCAAGGACAGTCGCCTTACCTTTCTTTGAATCCCCAGACTTAGAACAGTATCTGATACATAGTAGACAATTAATAAATGCTTACTGCCTGACAAAGCAGAGATATGAGTTCTGAAAGGCAGAGGAAATATTTTTTTCAGAGGAGGAAACTGAGGCTCAGAAAGTGATTAGACCTATTAGATAGTGATTAGATTGTCATGGAAACTATAGAGAGGATTCCTATGTAGGTTAGGAGGTTGAATTAGATGATGTCTCAGCTCTAAAATTTGGTAACTTAACCAGTCATTCAATGTATTAATGGAATACTCAAAACCAGACCCAAAGCAATAATGAGGTAAGGCTCATCAAGATGACATCTAATTTGCTTTATAATGACATTTTTCTTTCCTTGAACCTGTTTCCCTATGAATAAAACGAGGAACTTGAGCCAGTTAATTGTTGAAAACCCTTCCAGCTCTGACAATCTATGTCTAAGATCACAGAATCATTGAGTTTAGAATTGTAATGAACTTCATGGACTATCTAGTAAAACCTTAAAGGAATGAGACTATAACATGGCCAAGAAGTGGTCCTTCAGCCCCTGCTTGGAAAACCCCAAAGATGAGGAAATCCCGACCTCACCCAGCTTGTTCCACTTGTGGACAGCCCTGTTAGGATGTTTTTCCTTATATCCAAATTTGTCTCTTTCCAACTTCCTCCTGTTACTACTGCTTCTATCCCCAGGGACTGTAGAAAAGTCCAGTCATTCCTCCATGTGATAGCCTTCAAAGATGTGGACACAGCTATCAAATCCCTAGTCTTCTCAAGGATAAATCTTCTTGGTTCCTGTAAATCATCCTCATCTGAATTATATTCAAGAACCTGAAGACTATCCTGATTACCTTCCTCTTGATATTCCCTCCTTTACCATGTCATTCTTAAACTGTGGTGCCCAGAACTCAACACAAGAACTTCCAAAGACATCTGAGGGAGCAGGTCCCCAGTCAGTTTAACATTCTATGTTCTAAGGGACCTTCCAGCTCTGATATCCTATAGAAGGCAGAGAAATTTGGGCTTTAGGTACTGCCTTGTCTTTTATTTTCTCCTCCCCACACTCCCAACTTGATAGGAAAGAAGAAGCCACAGAATCCTCCCTCTGTTATTTAAAGGGCAGGGGGAAAGCCTGGATCCCAGATTGACTTATGGATGAGGTGATTCTTCTCTCCTCCAACTGGTGACACCAGCTCCCTCCAAAGTCATTCTGACAGGACTCTATCTAAGTTCCAGTCACCCAAAAGGCTGAGGTTGGATGAGGGAAAAGGTGAAAAAGTCCAGAAAGTATGATGGGTCTCTGGTCCTGCCCCTTTAGTGCCTGTGGTGTGGCGACTGCTGTGGAGTGTGGGATGATGATTCCCAGCTGTGTGCATGTGTTGGGAGGAAGGGGGGCGAAGAAGGAGAGGAGGCAGCCTTCTGTTCTGTCCTTTCATCCTATTCCCAAGGACAGCTGGTGACCTGCACTTGCAGCTAGGATTCAAGGTCAACTCATCCCTAGTCCTCTGTCTTAAGGAAACTCTGTGTCATGGGTGGCTGGGTCCCTGTTCTATTCCTTTATGTTCTCAAGTAGAGATAAAGATTTCAAGTGACTCAATTCAAGTGGCAAGAATTTTTTCCAAATACATGTAAAATTAGTTTTCACCATCCATTTTTATGATATTTTGTGTTCTAAATTTCCCCCTCTTCCTTTCTTACCTCCTCTCTCTCCAAGACAGCAAGAAATCTGATATGTTAAACATATAAAATCATTTTAAACATATTGTACTACTTTAAACATGTTATACCACTTTCCCTCTTTACTCCCATACTGGTTGCCTGAGGTCATATAGAATTCTGAAATTATTTTGTGCTGATAGAGTAGACAGAAAGACTGGCAAGATTATAGCTTCTGAAGAACATCACCTCTGCAAACAGATATTATAAGTTCAGATCATGGAAAAAGGCCTGGCATTGGAAGCTTAGGTCTGAGCCAGACTTCAAAGCTAATGAATTGTGTAACCTTGGATGGATTACACCATCCATCTCTGTCCAAACTGGTTTCCTCACCTGTACAGTGAGAGTACTAATGCTTGCACAATTTATCCCAAAGACCGGTTGTAGGAAAAATACTTTAGATATCTGGAAGTTAGTGCATTACTAGTTGTTTGTTTTGTTGTTGTTGCTTTGGGGATAGGTTTTTCTTTTTCTTTTGACTAAGACTGAGATTTCTTTGGTGTAGAAACTCCCAAGGAAAGGATTTCTTCCACCACAGCAGACCAGCACCAGCTCTACAACTTAAGAGTTTTCTGGGGCACAGAGAGATTAAAGATTCTCTCAGCCAGTATGTATCAGAGGCAAGATTTGATCCCAAATATTGCTAGCACAGTACCTGATATGGAGTAGATAGATGTTTAGCAAATGCTTGTTGACTAGTTGATTGATTCCCGATGCTGAGATTTGTTCTTTATCCATGACAACTCTCCTGAGTTGTGGTTCTTGTCATTATCATAATTACCACAGACCTTGACCTGCAGATGATACTACAGAACATGATTCCATGTGCCAAAAACCTTCAACCTCAATAGCACACCTAGACTTGCAGAACCCCAAAACAAGCCCTGTTCTCCCGAGACAGAGAGAACATGATATGTTCTCAACTAGTGACTGTAATCCCTGGATGCTCTTCAGAGGCTATGGCCCTGCCACTCATCCTGTCTACTGGACCAGCACAGAGTAATGCCAGGATCCTACATGACTTTAGTGACCCCTGGCAACCAGTATGGGAATAAAGAGGGAAGGTGGTACAACATGGCAAATATAGAAATATGTTTAAAAGGATTAGTTATGTTTAACCTATGTTAGATTGCTTGCTATCTTGGGGAGGGAGGAGGTAAGAAAGGAAGGAGGAAATTTTAGAATCCAAAATCTTACTAGAATGAATGTTGAAAACTATCTTTATGTGTATTTAGAAAAATAAAATACTATTGAAAGGGAAAAAAGAAGGTAGATGGTAATTTGGGTGGCAGAATCTTTACAGTCCTTCAAGGTTTGGGTTCGCCAAACAGAAATACGTCCTAATCCTCCTAGGTCTCTTCCTTCTCCTCAAGTTATCATGTATATACTTTCTTTTTTATCTGTGTATACATGTATGTATGTGTTCATATATACATGTATTCATTCACATGTAAGCTCCTAGAAGAACTTACTATACGTATACATGTATACATAAACCCTAGAGGAGTTTAAGATACACTGACATATGTATAAGTACATATACATATATGTATATATGTGTGTATAGTGAGGTCCTCTAGGATTTGTGTTTATCTTTGTGTGCTCTATGCCTTAGGCACAGTAGGATCATGGAGTTAGCTCTAGAAGGGACAAGTCTCCTCATTTACAAATAGCTCTGCCTTAGTATTGCCAAGGGGAGAGATGGATTCCTGGTGGTTTTCAGGTATGAGATTCCTAGCTTTTCTCCCTTTCTTGATTCCAATGGGAATCTGCCTTAACCTGGGATACAGGGAGTGAAGATGACATGGTTTATAAGCTTACTCTCCTAGGCTTCACCTGAGGAAGTGAAACTATGTGAGATCTGAGGAATAAAATACTGGCACTGGAGCAGTCCACAGAACCAGAAAGAGGAGGGGAGTCACCATGACAAGAAGTACATTCAGCTACCAAGAGGAAGTTGTAGAGAAAGCAGTGCCAGGAATGAAAGATAGATGTACAGTTATACTATTTTGTCAGTGGGGTTCTGTGGTTGGGGACTCAGAACTAAAGGAAGGAAAGTTGTTAATTTTTTTTACTTCTCAGAGCAAAGAATAAGAGAGAAAACATACTTTTTTTTCTCTCTCTTAATACTGAAAAGTTACTAGTCAGGCTGGGAGCTTTCTAGATAGCTGAGCTGGTATTAGAGGCAGGGTCTATGCCATCTTGCTTTTGTCCTTCCCACCTCCACCTTGGTTTGTTTGTTTGTTTTTTTATTTTCCATTTTAATTCATTATTTATTTATTTTGTAAGACTCCTTTTTAAATTTTGAATTTCAAATTCTCTCCCTCCCTCTCATCCCCTCCCCAACCCACAAAGAAGACAAGTAATATGTCAACTATACATGTGAAATCATTCAAAATATTCCCATATTTTTTTTTAAAATTTAAAAGGAAGAAAAAGAAAGTATGAAAATTATTTTTCAATTTAGACTCAGAGTTCATCAGTTCTCTCTTGAGGTGGACAACATTCTTCATAATGAGTCCTTTGGAATTGTGTTAGATAATCGTATTGATCAGAGAAGCCAAGTCTTTCCCAATTAATCATTATTATAACCTTGCTATTATGTGCACAATAATCTCCTGGCTCTTTTCACTTCACTTTGCATCAATTCATATCGGTCTTGTCGTGTTTTTCGGAAATCACCCCTCTTTCTTTTTTTTATTTCTTATAGCACAATAGAACTCCATCATAAAACATATACTACAACTTTCCATCTTGGTTCTAAAGGAAAACTTTAGGGAAGGAGCTGAAGGAGAGACTGAAGGAAAAGTTACATGAGGGGAGGAACCAAGGAAGTGACCAGAAGCATTAGTCTCAAGGACAAAAGGATAAGAGTAGGAGAGAGTGATAAACCCTGCTCATTTCCACAGTGAAGGCTATGGGGGTTGAATTGATTTGCCAAAGACCCTCTTGGCAAATTCAAAGTGAATGCGTGCTGAAAATCAGGCGCTTACCTCCCAATAATGTATCCAGGAATAAGTAGAGTATTAGATCCACATGGTTCCTTCCCATGATCGTAAATAAAACAGCTAAAACTTAGTTAGCAATGAAGTAAGGCAAAACTTATCATCCTATTCTTTCTCCCCCATTCTCTGGTTCCCTCACTGGGGCTCTCTTCAGTAGTATTCTGGAACTTGCTCAAAGAGCTTATTGTTAAAATTTCAGAGCACTGACACTTTGAAGTTTTTTTTTTAATGCTACAAATCAGGGCTTGATTCAGAAAGTGATGGAGAAAATGTCAATAATGCAGATTAAATTTAAAAGCATAATGAATGCCATTTTGGCATTGTCAAGCATTTACCAACACACCTTGGTTTCACCCCAGGCAAGTCCATCAGCTTATATTCTATCCTCAGAAATATTAAGACTGGTTTCCCAGCTAAGGGTCAGGGTCTCAAGCTTTGAGTAATGTTACTCAAATAAAGAAATAATAACAATAATAGTTCATATTTCTATAGAAATAATATATTTTTCTATAGTACTTTGCAGTGTACAGAGTACTTTTTTTCATCAGCTCTGTAAAGTAATAGACAAATTATTTTCTCCATTTTATACATGAGGAAATTAAGGGTCAGAAAGGCTGTTTTTGTCCACAATTGTGGAAGTTGTTGCAATCATTTCATGACACCATTTGGGATTTTCTTTGGGAAGGATATAGGAATGGGTTTCTCTTTCCTTCTCCAGCTCATTTTTACAGAAGAGGAACTGAGGCAAATAGGGTTAAGTGACTTGCCAGGGTCACCCAGCTGGTAAAGGTTTGAGGCTGGATTTGAATTCAGAGCTTCCTGACACCAAGCCTAGAGCTCAGTCCACTGAGTCACCTAGCTGATTGTCCCCCGTTACGTGACTAAAGAAGTGGTACAGCTAGGGTCTGAACCAAGTCTTGCTCCAAGTTCTTACTCTTTCCACTATATCTGTCTGCCTATCCTTAAACTACATTTAGAATTAACCTTTGTGCCTGTTTTGCCAGTGAAATCTCGAGTTCTCTCAACATGTGGGACTCCCTTCCCTGGTGTAGACTCTCCCAGACTGTGACCTGAGAGTCCAAAGACCCGCTTATGCCTCCTCTGTATCAACTCTCTAGGGCAAGATTCCTTACTGGATGCATGCTAAAGATGTGTCTGAGGCTGTGATCCAGTCACTATGGTTTTATCCTTTTAGCTGGAGAGCTACATCCAGATGAATATGAAGTCAGAGATGGTCCAGATCCAACAGAACGCGGTCCAGAACCAGACGGCTACCATGCTTGAGCTTGGCACCAACCTACTCAACCAGACAGCTCAACAAACAAGAAAACTCACCGATGTGGAAGCCCAGGTATGGGACTCTAGAAAGCAGGACTGAGGGCAGGGCTGAGAGATGAAGTTGGGGATGAGGAGGGGAGGAAGGGTGGAGGTGATACTTGGAGAGAAAAGGGATATTCCAGTGATGCAGTGGGAGCCCCACACTTCCTTCTCCCTGAACTGCACCAAGCTCTTCTCCAGGATTCCGAGCCCCATCTAAAGCCCACCTAAAATATAGAATTAAAGGACCTGAATTTTAATCCCTGCTATGTTTTTGTGCCTTGGGATCACCAGATACTAAAGTCAGGGCTTTCTTACCTGATTTCCCTCATTTTACAGGTGAAGAAACTGAGACCCAGGATTGCCCAAGATCATAGAGATAATAAGCATCAGAGGCTGAATATGGACCCAGGGGCCCTTGGATCTCAGTTTCTCCACTTTGTAAAAGCAAAAAGTTAAAGTCTATTGATTTCTAATGTCCCTTCCAGCTCCAAATCCCACAATAACTACAGGGGCCATAACAGGGTATGTTTAAGACTTTGATGGAAATTAGGCAGGAAAAGTGTGGCTATGAGGAAATGGGAAACATAGCCATTTTCACCAATCCTCTTCTCTTGTCTTTGTCCTGGCAGTCCTTCAAGGGAGAAAGACAGCTGTCGGGCTTAGAGGTCACTGGCTTAAAAGACTGGGAACCCATGTGGAGAAAAGAATAGGCAGCCCAAAACTTTCAGGAAATGAGGCAGGTCAGAGAGGCTCTTTGAAGCCATAGAATTTTTTTTTAAACTTTTGCTTGTTTACTTTAAACTTAAATAGAAAATAGGAAAAGAAAAAAATTATCATGTGCACAGCAGAAGAAAGGATTCAAAATATAAAGCAATAAATTTCCATTTCAAGAGAGCCTGTATGATAAATACTACACATTGTGTCCAGAATTATCCATTTTTTCTTTGCTTCCTTGCAAGTTTTCTTTTCTTCTCTGCTATGTACTTTTTACTTTATTCTTTTTTCCCTCTTTCCTCCCTCCCCTCCCCCAGGAAGGCTACAATTAAGTATTCACATGTACTTTATGTGCAGGTGTATTCAGTGCTACACTAGGAGGGGCTGATGTGGAGGTACAACAGAGTTCAGCAGAGCTTCTAGCTTCAGGGCCCATCCCACAAATCACCCAGCATGCCTGGGCCCTCCATAATTTGATGAGCGCTTGGCTTTGGGAAGTGTTGGAGTCCAAGCTGGGCCCTCCCATAGGGCAGCAGGAGGAGAATGAAGTTTCAGGACAGGCCCAGTGAGCTCGGAGCTGAGAACCAGCCTCAGTGGCAGTGGACGGACAGAGCCCAGAGCAGAAGTCAGAAGGCCTCAGTCACTGTCTCCTCTTGCTGAGAGAGAATAGTAGAGAGGACGAAAAAAGTGCTGGGCAGGAAGTTAGGAGACCTGGGTCTAAGGCCCAGTTGAGCCACTGAGGCATTCAGCAATTTTTCTTAACCTTAAAAGTGTAGCATACATATTACAGATTATTACTATTAACCTTCCTGCCCCTCCTCATCCACCTCATAGACTAAGAGTTTTCAGAGCTAGAAGGAGTCTTGGAGATCATTTAATCCAAAGCTCTCAGGTGAGAAAAGTAAGGCCTAGATTAGGGCTAACGTAGTGACTGGTCTCAGGCCATACCTCCCTACTTCCCGAGGGTGTTGTAAGATTCAAATAAATTAGCACACACAAAGTGCATCGGACCTGTGAATCCCTAGGCAAATGAAAGGAATAATTACTATTACTATTTACTATAACTTTACTATAATTATTATTAATTATAACTATTAACTTCTCAGTTTCCCCATTTGTCAAAGGGGTGGAATAATCTTCCTCACCTGACAGCCAGGCCTGCTGTCAGAACCAAGGCCTTGCAAAGGCCCCTAGGACTGCTGACAGTGTGCTCACCAAGGAGGCTACAAGCGGGCTTCCTCTCTGTCCCCGGCACAGGTACTGAACCAGACGTCCAGGATTGAGCTCCAGCTACTTGAGAACTCACTGTCCACCAACAAACTAGAGAAGCAGCTGCTCCTGCAGACAAATGAGATCCACAAACTGCAGAATCGGAACAGGTACAAAGCCCGAGAGAAAGGGAGGGGAACCTGGGCAAGGGGACGGACATCCAGTGCACCAGCCTGCCCAGCCTAGGAGACCAAGGAATCTGTGGGAGGCGATAGAGGGAGAGGGAGCCAGAGCCAGGGATGGAAACAGAGCCAGAACCAGACAGACACAGAGAAAGACAGGGATAGGGATGGAGACCGAAACAGAGATAGGGATAGAGGTGGATATCTATCTACATATTTACATATATATATATATATATATATATATGAGAGAAAATAGAGAGAAATAGAGATAGGAATAGAGATGGGGAAAGATTATACATATAATATAGAGATAATGTAGAGATGGGGATAAAGATTATATATAATACAGAGAAATATATACATATATGTATAAAATAGAGAAATAGAGATAGGATAGGGAGAAAGAGATGGATAGAAATAGGGTGGAAGCAGAGACAGAGTCGGGAACAGAGAGGAAAATAGAAACAGACAGAGACAGGGACAGGGATTGAGACAGAGATGGCAGTGACTGACCTGGGGGTCAGGGAACCTCAGGCACCACCAATAGGCGATCAGGATGGAGCGTGGGTTCTGGAATCGGGAGGACCCGGGCCAGCTCCTGCCTAGTTGTATGATCTTCAGTGAGACACTTAAGTCTCTTGCCCCAGTTTCCTCATGGGCAGAGCGGGACAACGTTGCTAGAGGATCACCTCTGTTAACCTTTGGGAGACTTCTCCACACGCCGGCCCTCCTTTCTGACGCCTGGGGACTGTCTCACCACCCAGGCATCTTTGGCTCCGAGCTCCCGCTTCCTGTCCCGGGAGCTTGGGGCCGGGACCCCTGGAGGAAACGTGTTTGTCAGGCCCTGCCGGGGCCCAGTACCAGCCTCATTAGCAGTGCCAGAAGGCCGTGGTGCCCCAGGGAGGAGCGCTCCCAGAGCCCAACGCTGGGCCCAGAAGGCAGCTCCCCGGGCACAGGGGGCACAGCCGGTGGGAGGTGGGACCGCCTGCCGGGGCCCTCTGCCCATTGTGTGTTCCCCCGGGCAGTGTGTTAGAGACGCGGGTGCGGGCCATGGAGAGCAAGCACCAGAGCGAGCTGGAGGGCATCCGGGGCGAGAGGGAGAAGCTGCGGCGCCTGGTGAACCGGCAGAGCAGCACCCTGGAGGGCCTGGAGAGGAGCCTGCACGCGGCCAACAGCAACACCAGCCTCCTGCAGCGGCAGCAGCGGCAGCTCCTGGACTCCGTGCAGCGCCTGGTTCACATCGTCTCCAGCGGCAAGGGTGAGGCTGCCCCCGTCCTGCGGGCTGAACCAAACTGCTGTTCCCTACTTAAAAGTCCAATTCTGCTTGAGGGCGTTCTTGAACAAGTTCAGACCTCAGTTTTGTCATCTGTCAAGTGGAGCTGATAGCTCCTGCCCTGCCTCCTCACAGGCACAGGGATATTGTGAGGACTAAATGGGATAACTAATGGGAAAGTGCTTAGTACAAAAGAAATGGGAGCTATGATGCTTCCTATCTCCCCTTTCCACTCCCCCTAGCTGCCAACATAATTGTCCTAATACACAGCTCCAACCATCTCCCCCTTTGCTCAAACGCTGCATTCCTCCTCCCCAGGCCCCATCTCTAATTTTAGGAATCCTCTAGGCTCAGCTTAGTTGCCACCTCCTCCATGAAGCCTTCCCTGCTGTCCTAGCTGAAAGGGATCTCTTCCTCCTCCATTTTCCTGGAGCACTTTGTCTAGATTGCACCTTCGGTTGTGTTTTTCTTTGCATATGTTATATGTGCTCCCACCCTCTCCCTCCAAGAAGGCAGGTCATTTTTATCTAATAGGTGATGGGTGCTTTGTAAATATTCACTGAACTGAATGGGAAGCAATGGGCACACTGGAGGGTCTCAAAGTCTGGAGTCAGTGGTCCCGGGTTCAAACCGCTGATCTACCACGTGTTGTGCTCACCTCCCTCCTTGGGACTTCCTCGGTTACCTTATCTGTGGGATCATGGAACTGGACTAGATGACATCCAGAATGTTTTCTAAGGGGCAACACAGTGGACAGAGCTCTGGGCCTGGGGTTAGGGAGATCCATCTTCCTGAGGGCAGCTTCAGCCTCAGACCCTTCTCCCCTCCCCCTCCCCCCAGATGGCAGGTCCATCAATACATGTTAAATATGTTAGAGTATAAATTAAATACAATATATGTATACATGACCAAACAGTTGTGAGCACAACACGTGGTAGATCAGCAGTTTGAACCCGGGACCACTGACTCCAGACTTTGAGACCCTCCACTGTGCCCATTGCTTCCCATTCAGTTCAGTGAATATTTACAAAGCACCCATCACCTATTGGGCCTGGGTCACAAAGATAAAAATGACCTGCCTTCTTGGAGGGAGAGGGTGGGAGCACATATAACATATGCAAAGAAAAACACAACCGAAGGTGCAATCTAGACAAAGTGCTCCAGGAAAATGGAGGAGGAAGAGATCCCTTTCAGCTAGAATCGGACTTTGATTTAATGTACAATTAGCCTGTGAAGGAAATAAAAAATGCAGGCGGACAAAAATAGAGGGATCGGGAATTCTATGTAGTGGTTCATAGTCGTCTCCCAGAGTTCTTTCCCTGGGTGTAGCTGGTTCAGTTCATTACTGCTCTATTGGAACTGATTTGGTTCATCTCATTGTTGAAGAGGGCCACGCCCATCAGAATTGACCATCATATAGTATTGTTGTTGAAATATACAACGATCTCCTGGCCCTGCTCATTTCACTCTGCATCAGTTCATGTAAATCTCTCCAGATGTTTCTGAAATCCTCCTGCTGGTCATTTCTTACAGAACAATAATATTCTATAATATTCATATACCTTATTCAGCCATTCTCCAATTGATGGGCATCCACATAGTTTCTAGCTAAAAAATAATTTTTTTTAAATATGATGAGAAGTATTGATTAAACGGGGCAAGCTGTGTGCCTAGCTCTTTTTGGCTTAGATGACCTCTGTGGAGCATATCAGCTATGACAGTCTATGATGGGCCACATTCTGCTAGATTAACTTGGAAATGACCCAGCCTCGCCCCATTTTATAGAAGAAAATGACTTGCCCAAGATTCCACAGGTGTCAAGTAGCAGAGTTCTTAGGATAGCCCAGATGAGATCTATGATCCTATCACTTCTCATCTGTGGATCCTCAGCTGCTTTGTCTTAAAGGGGGGACAATAATGTTTTATCTGCTCTGTGACCTCTTACGCCTCTTGATCAGTCAAAAGCAAGAAGCCCCCCCCCCCCTCCTCAGCATTGGTCAAACTATCTGTCAGTCGTAGTTCATCACCCCTGTCTGGAGATCCTGCCAAGCCTCAGTCTCACAGCCAAAGCCACCTCCGAGATTACAGTAAACAAATAGTTTAGAAGTTAGAAGTTGTTAACATTCCTTACTTGTTTGTTTTTAAGTAATATGTCATTACCAGTGGGGTCCCAGGGAGCCACATCCACTGTGGTGTTTCTCAATTACTACATGGAAAATAGTTCAGTAGGATCTGGGGTCCTCTGGGACAGAGAGAAGCATCCCAGGTCCCCTTCCCTGTCTTCAGAAAAGTACAAGCTGCAGCCCCTGGAGCAGGGGCCACCAGGGACAAAAGGAAGAAAAGAAGGAAAGAAAGGAAGGGAAGGAGAGGAGAGGAGAGGAGAGGAGAGGAGAGGAGAGGAGAGGAGAGGAGAGGAGAGGAGAGGAGAGGAGAGGAGAGGACAGGACAGGACAGGACAGGACAGGACAGGACAGGACAGGACAGGACAGGAGAGGAAGGAAGAAGTACCTATTGCATTTCAGGTGTTATACAAAGAGCTTTACAATTATTATCTCATTGGATCCTCACTGCAGTCCTGGGAGGTAGGTGCTATTATTATTTCCATTTTACAGTTGAGAAAACTGAGGCAAACAGAGGTTAAGTAACAAGAAAGATACGTCACCTACACTGCACAAGAGAGGGAGGCAGAAAGGTACATTGGAGGAAATAATAGCTTTGGAATTAGAGGATCTGGGTTGTTTTCTGTCACATCATCATCATCATCATCATCATCATCATCATTCTACCTGTATATTATGCTTCCCTTCATAGCCTCAGTTTTCTCATCTATAAAATCACAGGGATGGACCACCTGATCTCTGAGTCTCTTGCAGTCCTAGATCAAAGAGCCTGTCATCCTGGTCCAGAAAAGCATTCAATCCTAAAAGGAATGTGATGCTAACAGCCCATTGCAGGCACAAGGCAGGCAAACAAGGGGATCTCTGAGGCGGGGACCAGAAACTCTGAGAAGTGCCTATGTCTCCAATCCTCAGTGAATAGTTCTTCTAGGAACAGGTCCAGACTGACTCTATGGGATACCACAGAACCTCAGACCATAGAACATTAGAACTGGAAAGAACTTTAGAACATAGAATATTAGGGCTGGAAAGAACTTTAGACACCATGGAGTCCAAGCCTTCGGTTTACAGAGGTATGAAGGACAGAGACTGGCCCAAGTTTACACAGCATGTTAATGGCAGAGCCACAATTCCTGCCTCCCATGTATGGGTTCAGTGCCCCAATGCAGAGGGAAAAGAAACTGGTACAAGATTTGGAATCGGAGGCCCTGGGTTCAAATAATGCCTGACTTTTTACGCCTGTGTAATCTTGGAAAAGTTACTTCTCTCTGTCCCTCAATTTTTTTTCTCTAAAAAAAAAAAAAAAAAAAAAAAAAAAAAAAAAAGTGTGTGTTAAGGGATGGGGTTGGACTAAAGTGCTTCCAGCTCTAAGTCGACTATGGAGCCACCTGTCCAGGACCCATCCCTCAGAGGTGCCATTTGAATCGTAAGAGAGCTAAAGCAAAGGAAACATCACCATGTGAGAGGCCTGCTCCTGTCGGTGGGAGCCTGTGGGTGTGTATCTGTGGACAGAACAGGAGGCTGGAAGTAATCGGAGCTTGTGGAGACTGAAGTCTTGGGGATCCCCCAAGCCCGGGTGGAGGGCAGAACATCAGTCTAGGACCCTGGTTCTAGCCCTGACTCACTGCGACGTGCTGTGTGACCCGGGACAATTCATTTTTTTCCTTTTCCAAAGCCTCAGTTCTCCCATCCATAAAATGGAGATGCTAATCGTCACCCTGTTTCCCTCACCTAACTGCTGTGAGAATCAAAGGAGGTGGGTGTGTGAACTGCAATGGCCCCCCCCCCAGGGTGATCCTCCCAGGCTGAGCCAACCTTTGTCCTTTCCCCAGTGTTCACTGCCTTCCCTTTTTGCCTTTGTACTCTGCAGCTCTGCTACAGAAGGATGAGCGGTCCTTCCAGGACTGTTGGGTTCATTCACTTGTTCATTCAAATGTGACCCCAGAAAGTTTCTTTCCCACCAGGTATACTGTGACATGGAGACCAGTGGTGGGGGATGGACCCTCATTCAGAGACGAGTGAATGGCAGTGTAAATTTCCAAAGGAACTGGAAAGATTACAAACAGGTAATGTCTACCTAGACACCCAAGCCTATTGGGGTCAAGAGCCCTCCGGGCTGGGACACAATCTGTCAGACAGGTGTCTGCCAGTCTGCCTGACTGCCTGTCTGCCTGCCCTTCTGCTTGTCAGTCTGCCTGCCTGCCTGTTCATCTGTCTGCCTGTCAGTCTGTCTGCCTCTCTGCTTGTCTGCCTGCTTGCTTATATGCCTATCAGTCTGTCAGTCTGTCTGCCTGTCAGTCTGCCTGCCTGCCTGTCTACCTGTCTGCCTGTCAGTCTGCCTGACTGCTTGTCTGCCTGTCCTTCTGTTTGTCAGTCTGTCTGCCTCTCTGCTTGTCTGCCTGCTTGCTTATATGCCTATCAGTCTGTCAGTCTGTCTGCCTGTCAGTCTGCCTGCCTGCCTGTCTACCTGTCTGCCTGTCAGTCTGCCTGACTGCTTGTCTGCCTGTCCTTCTGTTTGTCAGTCTGTCTGCCTCTCTGCTTGTCTGCCTGCTTGCTTATATGCCTATCAGTCTGTCAGTCTGTCTGCCTGTCAGTCTGCCTGCCTGCCTGTCTACCTGTCTGCCTGTCAGTCTGCCTGACTGCTTGTCTGCCTGTCCTTCTGTTTGTCAGTCTGTCTGCCTCTCTGCTTGTCTGCCTGCTTGCTTATATGCCTATCAGTCTGTCAGTCTGTCTGCCTGTCAGCCTGTCTACCTGTCTGCCTGTCAGTCTGCCTGCCTGCCCTTCTGTTTGTCAGTCTGTCTGCCTCTCTGCTTGTCTACCTGCCTGCCTATCTGCCTGCCCTTCTGTTTGTCGGTCTGTCTGCCTGTCAATCTGCCTGCCTCTCTGCTTGTCAATCTATCAGTCTGTTTGTCAATCTGTCTATCTGCCTCCCTCTCTAGACCCTGGATTCTTTTTCTGTTTTTCTGTTCTTCAACAACTTCAGGGACCTCATAGGGTCTCCTTCCCAGGGGACCAGAGAGCAATCTTGATATACTTCCTGGGCTTCTACAACCCACTGTCCATCAAGGCCCTAATGAATAAGGACAAAAAAGCCTGTTTTGTGTATGCTTTAGTGAAAAGAGAGAGAGGAAGCTGTGGCATCGAACTCAAATTGAAAAGGAACCAGTAAGCCTATTTGAGGATTCTTCCTATTACCTATTGAACTAATATTATCTATGGTCTATTGTAATTTTCATTTATTCTGTTAAATTGTTTCTCAATTACATTTTCATCTGGATCAGGGTACAGGATGGCAATGGGCATTGGGGAAGGGAGTTTTCTATACACCAGTGAAATTCCAGGTCTATGACCCAATATAAAGAAGGGTTGGAGAAAGAGTAATGACCTTGGAATCAAGAGATCTGGGCTCTGACTCTGTTTCTTCCTTTGCATAAATGGACAAGCATTTATCAAGAACTACCACCTTCTATACTAGGCATTGAGATACAAAACCAAAAAAAAATGAAATAATCGCTGACTTTAAAGCATTAGATGCTATTGGAGAGACTTGACTCTAAAGTCAAGAAGAACTCATCCTTCTGAGCGCAAATCTGCCTCAGACACTTACCAGCTGTGTGACCCTAAGAAAGTCACTTACTCCCGTTTGCCTCGTTATTTTCATTTGTAAAATGAGCTAGAGAAGGAAATAACAAACCACTCCAGTATCTTTGGCAAGAAAACCCTCAATGGGTCATGGAGAGTCAGACACAATTAAAATGACTGAACAGCCACAATTTAGTTGGAGGAAGCACTCCAAATCAAGCTGAAGGGATTGGGGAAAGCTTCATGGCGAAGGGAGCATCTGAGCAAGCTTGGAAGGAAATGCACAAAGGCACGGAGATGAGAGATGAAATCCTTTGTGTGAAGAACATGTAATACAGCCTGGCTGGAACAAAGACCACATGAAGGACAGAAATCTAAAATCCTCAGACTGGAAAACGAGATTGGAGCCAACTTGGGAAGGCCTTTAAATGCCAAACATGGGAGTTTGAATTTGATCCTAGGACCAATAGGGAGCTATTGTGATTTATTGAGCAGGAGGGGACATGGTAAGATGTGGACTTCAAGGACATCACGCTGGCAGCACGTAGAGAACAGACCAGAGAGGGGAGAAATCTGAGTCACGTAGACCAATTCAGAAGTTATTACAATTGTCCTAGTGAGAGATGACAGGGCCTGAACAAGAGTGGGGACATGTGAGCACAGAGAAGCTGGACGGGAGAAATGCCCACAAAACATTCCACGACTAGCGCTCCCAGGAGAGACTTGGTGCTGCAAATATAATCTGGAAATCATCTGCATAGAGATGATAATTAAATCCATAAGAACTGAAGAAGTTACAGAGTATAGAGAGAGGGGAAGAGGGAGGGAGGCAAGAAATGAGCATTTAGTAAGTGCCAACTTCCAAATCTCTCGTCTGATCTTCACCACAACCCTAGGAAGTAGATACCATTAATTTTCCCATTTTGCAGATGAGAAAACTGAGGCAGACAGGTTAAATGACTTGTCTAGGATCACACATCTGATAAAAGTTTGAGGGTGGAGCTGAGCTTCGTTCTTTCTGATTCTAAGCCCAGTGTTCTATCTACTATGTCACCTGTCTAATTGATTCTGCTCAATGGTGTCCAATGCTGAAGAGATCAAGGAAGATAAGCACTGACAAAAAAACTATTGCATCTGGCCATTCAAAGAGCTGATAGATTTGAAAAAAACAGTTTCAGATGAGTCACAAGGTCAGAAGAGAGAGTACAAATAATTGAGAAGTGAGTGCAAAAGGAGAAAATGCAGATGGCGTTGACAGCTTTTTTCCAGGCATTTGGCTGTGAAAGGGAACAGAGATGTAGCTCGAGAGAGTGTGTAAGACCATTGAGGGGGTTTTAAAGAGAGAGAAAAAGGCAGTAACAGACGCAGAAAGAGACAGAGAAACGGAGGGGGGGAGGAAGGGAGAGAAGAGAAAGAGAATGTGAGAAGATGAGAGAATGAGAGAGAGAGAATGAAAGTTAGAGAAATGTAAGGAGTGAGCTAGCATTTATTACGTGTCAGAGACTGTGCTGGTGGATGCAACTATAAGCAAATAATTAATACCTGGCCTCAGGAGCTTATTTTCTAATAGGAGGATACAGCATTTTAAAAATGTGGACAAGGTAAAGGGGACCACAGGCAGTGGTGAGGGGGCCCGGGCCCCCTATCAGAGTTTGAGGGGAGAGAATAAGTAGAAGGAGGGAAAGTCAGGAATTGAGTCCTGCTATCCAGGAAGGTGAAAAATAGTCAGAAAACGAAGCCAAAATGAAGCTGGGAAACCACAAGAAATAGTCTGGATGAGAGAGACCTGGGAGATTCTCCACAAATGGGCCTCAGGCCTCACAAGGCTGCTGCAGGGTGCATTTTGTCAACCTTGAAGCAGGATTGTGGGGTCTATGAGCTTGCTTTTAATTTTTTTCTGACTACACTTCATTGTAATTGGCTTCCTTTGTTAACCTATGTGTTTTATTTTCAGCATTTAAAAACACAATTCTGAAAAGGGATCCACAGGCTTTACTGATTTTCCAGAGGGGTCTATGACACCCAAAAAGGTTAAGAACCTCTGAGTTAAAAGAATATGAGTTAATATTCTAAAAAATATTATTGTTAGTGAGAGAGGAGGCTGATGGGAAGGAAGCAGAGACTGATGCTGATTGGTGGGTCACAACCTGATGTCAGAGCCTTTCATGAGAGCAGGCCCAGTGAGAGGGGGAAGTAAGAAGAAGCACAGGGAGAGGAAGTGGCTCCTGAAAGTGAAGAGAAGCCAGAGGAGAGAATAAGAATGGGGAGAAGCAGCGGAGAAGGATGCTGCCCAAAGCTGATTGGACAGATCTCCCTGCGCTGGCCCCGCCTCCAGCTCCATCTCTGGCTCTGAGCCACAGCCCGGAGGGGACCGGAGCTCACCTCACTGCATCTGTCCCTTCTTTCCTTCTTCCCCCACAGGGCTTTGGCGACGCTGCTGGGGAGTACTGGCTGGGCAATGAGGCGCTGTACCAGCTCACCAGTCAGGCGTCCTATGCCCTGAGGGTGGAGCTGCTGGACTGGGAAGGGAACCAGGCTTATGCCCAGTATGAGCGGATCCAGCTGGGGAGTGAGCAGCAGTTCTACAGGTGGGAAGCAGGGGGGGGATTAGGGCTCGAGAAGGGAATGCCCTTCTCTCTGGTTCCCTCCAGGCCCAGCCCGGGCCACCAGGTTCTAGATGGTTGGGCTGGCCGGTCAGAGATGACCGAGAGGGGGGTCAGGCCCTGGGGGGGATCAACCACCGCCATGTGTCCCCCATTCAGACTCACGTCACCAAGAGCCCAAGAGAGCGGGACCCCTCCTTTCAAGGCTCTGTGCCCGGTGGGGTCAAGTAGAGGAGAAGGCCTATCAGCACCCCGCTCCCTCTGACCCACAAAAAAGGGGACAGGAAGGGGAAGAAAAATAATAAGGGAGCTTAGAGACACTGGAACTCATTAAGTCCTGCCTCCTCGTCTGACAGAGAAAACTGAGGTCCAGAGAAGGGATGGAACCAAGTGGCCCGACACAGAGAGTAAAGTCCGTAGTAGAGTTAGGATTAGCACTCTATGGGAGAAAGGCTAATATTGCAGATTGAATTTAAGTGTATCCTGGTACATTCAGAATTAGTTTCTATCAACACACCCTAGTTGGGCTAGATAGATGGGCATAGAGATGATAGTTCTTACTATATGATGCAGTAGGTACCCCTGTACACAAATATTACACAAGATAGAATGCAATAGGGACAGGGCGAAAATCCAAAGAAATGTAGAAAAATCTGAGAACAAGCTACAATTTTCATCGGGGATAGGGAGTGGAAGATGGTCAAGGAAGGGCAGAGATGAAAAAGAAGGGCCTCCTAAGCAGGGGAGGTGTCGGGATAGATACCTGTTAGTTTGGTCGACTGTGTAATATGGAGCATGAAAAAGAGGAGGGATGTTGATGATTCTATTAAGCTCTTACTTAGTATTTGCCAGGCACTATGTGAGATGAGGCTAGGACGATAGGCTTACGCCCTATTGTGGAAGACTTTCAATAAAAGGCAGAATTTTTGTTTATCCTATAGAAATTGTGAGCAAGGGAGTGATATGGCTATACTTCTTTTTGCCTGTGCAAGGCCCAACAAAGCTTCTACTCCGGGTTCACAAGTGAAGAATTGCAAGATCAATATGACTGGAATGTGGAATGTGTGCAGAAGTGGTGGGTAATGAGGCTGCCTGGAGAGGTTAGGATAGGGAGATAAATCATTTTAAATCCTAACCAGAGAAATTTCTATTTGATCCTAGAGGTAATAGGGAGCTACAGTTTGTTGAGTAATATGGTCAGCCTTGTGATTAAAGGAAATTGCTCTGTTAACTTTGTGGAGGGTGGACTATTGCAAATGACCCAAATGAGAGGTGATAAGGGTCTGAACTAGGCTGATTTGGGTGGAGAAGAAGGGGGGCTCTCCTTTTGCTTGGAAGAACCTGGAAAGAACCTTAGGGATGGGGAGCAGGGGTATGAAGAGAGAGAAGCAGCAGCAGCAGAGAGAGCCTCCCATACCCTGCCCATCGCAGAGACCAAAATCCCACCTCCAAGAGCTCAGAGAGAGGAGGAAGGAGTGGGCTGAGAGGTCTGGGAAGGCTTCCCAAAGGAAGAAGGACATGAACTGGGGCTTGAAAAATAGATGGATTATAGAGCGGTAGAAAGGAACAAGATGGGCCCTTCAGGCCAGGGGAACATTGTGAACCAAAGAAGGTTCCCTCCTATTCCCTATTCTCAGCCGATTCCCAGAATACCATAACCTGGTGGAAGTGGATATATGGGGAAGTACCGATGACCACTTCATGTCTCACATTCATAAGACAAAATCCTATCATCATGAAGCAAAAATTCTAATTGTACATGGATCACCGACTTTATCTGTTCCTCCATGAGCATTGAGTGATTACCGTGTCTCAGGCCCATACCAAGAACAAAGAGGCAAAAAGGCGGTCACACTTTAACGGGGTGGGGGAAGAAATAAATAACTAGGCACATACCAGATATGTCCAAAGTAGATGGAGGGTGTGTTCAGAAGGAAAGGCACATGGGGTTTGGGCCGATACGTCCAGATATGTTAGGGCATTGTAGGAAGCTGCAAAATGAGTGGATAAGGGCATGGAGAAGTCAGACAAAGAGAGTAAAGATATTGTGTTCATTAGGTAGTGAGGAATCAGGAAAGATGGTTTGGGGGCGTATGGTGGAGGTCCTTGAACATAAAAGTTCAGACTGTGTCCTGTAGGCAATGGGGGGCTGTAGGTGGCTTGTAGCTGGGGTTTAATTTCTCCCCTGTACTCCCTTGTCGCTCCTCCCACTTTCCTGCTCCCTCAGCCAGGAGTGAAGCTCTTAGGGAGGGGCCGGGGCCTCAGTGGACCAGGGGGAGTTAGTTTGCTTCCCAGCAAGGTAGAACTCTGTGAGAAGCCCAGACTCCCCAGGGGCCCCAGAGTACTCCTTCCTGGGACGGTGCTTCTTGAGAAAGCTGAGAAAGATCTGCTAGTTCTGGGCCAGGGCAAATGCGCGCCCATGTGAGCTGAGTCAACCTGCCTGGTGGTGCAAGAAGCACCCAGCTGTTGTGCATCACAGCCACACAGAAATACAGACACTGCAGTCAGAGACACACACGGAGAGACACAAACATACAAAGTTCCACTGAGACTTGCTATCGGTCACACAAACGCAGGCGGCCGTGCAGACAAAACGCTGGCAGCCCTGGCACATGAGTGCTCACAAACACACATTTGTAAACACAAATAGACACGCCCGATATGAAAAATTCACACACAAATACATGCAACTACACACTTACCCAGGCACAAAAATACAGAGAAGCAGCAATACTAAAAAACAGGTGACTCACAGTAGGGCATGTGTCTGTGCTGTGGATGTACACATACTCACCCATAATAACACATGTGTCTATGTGTGCACAGATGCACATTCACAGAGAGGATTATTGCAGCAGCCCTCCTGGAAAAGTGTTTATCTAAAAACAAACAACTGAGGGGGCTACCCCTCCATCGAGCTGCTGAAAGGCACTGTGGAGTGGGGAAAGGAGCTCTAGACAGGAGAGAGCCGCTTCTGAGACCTACTAGCTTTGTGACCAAGTCACCTAATTCTTCTGAGCCTCAGTATTCTCATCTGTAAAAAGGGGATTTAAATACCTGTAGTGACTTATAGGACCTCAGAAGGTGGCAGTGAGGTTCAAATAAGATGATGTTCATACAGGATGTCCCAAAAGTTTTAGTTCGTTTTAAGCTATTAAAGTTCTAAACGGCCCTGAGACCTTTGGGACACCTTTTAGAGAAGGGTAAATGCCAGCTGGGAGATGGGAGTGGGGTGGAGAGAAAGAGAATAGGTCCTAAGACTTGGAGAGCTCACCATACCCAGCCGAAGAGCTCCCCCGCCATTCTGGGCAGATTCCTTTCTGCTCAGGTTCCACTGAGGATTATAGACAGAGAATGCTGGAGGAATGCAAGGGAAGGAGAGCTTCCTGGGGGCTGGCAAGCTCAAGGAAGACTTCCTACAAGAGACCACTCAAACCTCGGAGAGTTACAGAATTTGGAATGGCTGAAGGGGACAGGGCTTTCCCTCTGGAAAACAGAGAAACAGAAGACAGAGCACACATAGTGGGTCAAGCAGGCGTGCTACTGCACACCTCCCACACAGGTTTCATAGTGAGCCTCGGATTCCCCAGAAACACCCCCCTCCTGTAGAGGCCTTTTAGAGATGCTTTAGAGATGCTTCTCAAGACTGTCCCTAATAAACTCAGCCCCATCTGAGTGGAGGGGAGCTTTCTAGAGGGCCTTCCCCCTCCTGGAAATCATGTCCACTCTCACCCGGCTCTCATTGCTTCTTTCCCTTTCTCTCCCTTTTCTCCCTTCCCTTCTGGGGGCACGGGCACCTGCAGGTTGACACTGAAGGACTACAGTGGTACAGCCGGACACCAGAGTGGCTTGGTCCTCCAGGGCACCAACTTCAGCACCCGAGATTCTGACAATGACAATTGTCTTTGCAAGTGTGCTCAGATGCTGTCTGGAGGTAAGGACCAGGGCCAAGTGGGGAGAGACAGAGAGGGAGGGGAAGGGGAAGAAGCAAAGGAGGGAACCAGCCCTACTACTAAACCTCTGTCTAACATCAGCAAGCATTCCATGCACCTAGCTTCTCCTTAAAGAGTCCATGTGCAGCACGTACTTAGCCAACCTCAGCCCACATTCTTAAGCATTTTATACTTGCACATCTTGTGCTCAAGCCAAGTACTTAAGAACTTGTAGTAAAGTGTAAAGTTAAGGCACGAACATAGATAAATAGCTATATATCTAACGTAACGTAATTAGGTCATATAACTTCTCCCAAAGGCTACGACCATCAGCAGATGACCGGCTCTTGGTACAAGTCCTCAAAGAGCCTCCCCAGGGCAGAGCTGCCGCCATTCCAGGGCTTGGGAAGATGCTGCCCCATTGGCCACCGGCAGGCTCTAAATGGAAGCTCCCCTTGGGCTACAAAGTGGCAGAGGCAGCACTGTCTTTCAGTACAAATCACCTTCCTTCCGTTTCCACGCGTCTACAATGAAAGAGTTAGACTTACATCCAAGGTCCCTTCTAGCTTTAACAGTCTGTGCTGTGTGTGGGTGTATGTGCCCCTGACTCCTACTTTTAAGGTTCTTTCCAGCTCTAAGATTCCATGTTCTATCATTGTGTCCTGGGATCCCTCCCAAGCTTGGACGGTTTGTAATTTTGTGACCTGGCTGTATCTGCACTGACTGCCTCATTTCAGGAACAGAATTCCATACCTGCAGCACTTCCAGGTCCTCTTTCTTGTGCTGAATTCAGTGTGAAGGAAGCGGACCAGGGAGGACAGATCTCTGGTCTCTCCCATCACTCTGGCTGAGCTATCAAAAACCAAAGATCACACTTCTATGGCACTTCACATTAAAAGCTCTCTTCTTCACAATAGGCTACAGGTAACCACTGCAAATGTTATTTCCCCATTTTAGCAAAAGACAAACTGAAGTTCAACAGAGGAAAATTATTTGCTGGGGGTCATGCCAACTTAAACAGTAGAATCTGAACTTGACCCTAGGGATGCTGACCCTCAATCTAGGGTTCTTGCTAATACATTAGCTAAACAATTGATAACAATTAGCATGGACTCTGGCTCTTTGGTAGCTCAGCTAGCCATTTATATTGGTATGAGAGAGGAACTGATCTGCTTTCTCTATATTTGTAGGTGTCTCATAAAGATTTGTCGCACCCGGGGGTGGGGGTGGAGAATAGGGACAATATCAACAAAACTGCTAGTTATGCCCTGAGAAGCCTCTGAGCCAGAGTAGAAGCGCTTCCTCTCTTTCCAGGATGGTGGTTTGATGCCTGTGGACTCTCCAACCTCAATGGTATTTATTATCCAGCCAAGCACAATGTCCGAAAACTCAACGGCATCCGGTGGCACTACTTCCAGGGCCCCAGCTATTCGCTCCGGGCCACCCGCATGATGGTGAGGCCCACGGACTTCTAGGACTACAGCGCAGGCTAGGAAAGGCACCAGTGGCAATCGGGGGGACGGAGACCACCCCACGACAGAGGAGAAATACCCACGTCTCAGCACGCAGAAGGTGACTGAGGTGCCTGAAGGTCTGCCTGGAGGAGAAGCCAGACCCTAACAGACTCAGATTCCACAAATTAGTCTGGACTCCTCAAAACAGGACTCTCTTGGACAGCATCAAGATGCTGGAGTCGGCCCACCTGTCTGTCTCCTGGCGGCACTGGTGCTGGAGCTCAGATTCTTGGGGCTCCCCTCCCGGAAAGGTCCCACAGTGGAGCAGATTCTCTGGGCTCCTGGGACACCCGAGCCCCACTTTGGGGGGAGGCTCCCTCTTACCTTATATTGATCCCATCTAACTCAATTCTGTCTGACCCCTCTGTCCCTCCATCTTCCATCCAGCCCATTGTCCTTTCCCTCCTCGGCCTGGGCGGCCCCCGCTTCTCTCCAGCGCTGCCATCCAGGATCCTCATTTCATGGCCAGAGGAGCTGGCTCCACTTCTCTCCCCCCCCCCCACCACCCACACACATTTTAATTAGATCCAGAGAATCCTGTTCATTCAAAAAGCCCAAACTTTCGAGTCCTTGGTTTCTGCTGGTCTCCCTGGCTGGTCTGCTGAGCAGGAGGAGAAAGGAGGGCAGAAAGGGGCGCCCTTGGTTCTTTCCCTTGGAGAAGATGGGAGACCTTTCCTTCGCACAGGCTGCTCAGGTGGCTCTCTCCATCCCAGAAGCAGACGCCTTAAAGCAGTGGCTCCCTCTCAGAAACGCCCAACGGCCCCGTGTGTGTCCCCAGAAGCAGGCGGGAGAGCCTGTTGTGGGCAGCAGGGTCCGGGCAAAGGGGACTGACGGTCTCAGAGAGATGGACTTGTGAATGGAAACACTCCAACCCGGAGACCAGGGAGGAGGAGGGGTGGGACGCTGAACCCTGAGGAGTCTGGCCATGATCTGCCAGGGGGACCAGGAGTAGAAGCCAGAGGCCACCCAGGTACCCAGCCCATTTTTCCCCAAAGGATTAAACCATAACTTTATAACCAGTCATTTCAGGCCAGGCCAGCTTTATTTGGATCTTCTGGGCAACAAAAATGTGTAAGAGATACAACTGGTCTGGACTACCCCCCTCCCCATGCAATCCTCCTCCATCTATAATGATTCCCCTCTTCATTTTCCCAATACCTTGTGCTCCCCCCCACATCCTCCTAAATCTATTTTCTGGAAAAGAGGTGAGAAGTCTGTCACTAATCTCTCTCTAAAACGATCCAGCCCCGTGTTCCCTCTCCCAGGGGGACTTATGTCCTTAATATGGCCACTGTTGAGGGGGAGGGGAGAGCAAAGGGAAAAGAGATAGACATGAAGGGCTTTGTCCCCCATAGAGGGATAGCAAACAGACAGGGAAGGTCCAAAGGTACAGGAGGCCTCCTTTTCTGTCTGTAGGCCAGGCCAGCTCTGTGTTCCTGGGGAACACAGAAGAATAAACTCCACACTACCCCTCAAGTACTCACAATCTAGTTGGAGACAGCAGCTCCATTAAGCAGAGAAAAAAGAAGACGGATATATATATTCTTGGTGCTATGGGAAGATCAATGGTTTAAAGGATAATCTGCAAAAATGAAAGGATCTGAGGTCCCTTTGATTTCCAAATACATGAATATGTGATTTCAGTAATAGTCTGTGAGACTCGTGGTTTTTTAGAGCCAGTAAGGTACAGACAGGATAGCACATATTCCAAGAAGGAAAGATCGGTTGGGTTTGGAATAATCAGAGGTTTCCAAAGGAGAGGGCACAGGACAGAGACCAGAATTGTGTGCAGAAGGAAGAGTAAGATTTGGGCCAAGAGGGCAAGAGAAAACAGAAGTTGGCAAAGCTTTTTTTTCCCTTGGTTCAGAGATGGTTTAACACAATGGAAGTCAGAGTCAGGATCCCAAAGAACATTGAGCCAAATTTTATTTGCTTGGTGGTGAGACAGCAATAGATCTCGGATAAAGAATGATCTCCTTGGGTCTGAGTTTCTCCGTTTGTCAACTTCATTTGTAAAAAGGGTTGAACTAAATGAACTCTCTCAAGTCCCTTCCAGCTTGAAATATATTATCTTAAATTTTAATGGGGATAAATGTAAAATCCTACACTTGTGGTTCAAAAAATAAACTTTACAAGTACAAGATGGAGAAGCTATGGTAAAATACCTACCATTCTGGGAAAAGATCTGAGAGTGCCGGTGCATTACCAGCAAGGGTGTGCTAGTAAATGTTTAAAACTGACTTTCCAAAAAATATATGGCGCTCACACATTTAAGCTCAATCTGCACTGTTAACATTTTTCCAACACCTTCAAAGTTTAGACAACAGAACAATAAATCAAGCCCCGATTTCCAAGGCGCAAGTGCTCACACTAGAAATTTAACAGTTGGGCTCTGGGAGCTGGGATGAATTGGCTCCTGAAAAATAAAATACCAATCAATAGTCTGATACAGTAACCAAAGGTCTAACATTATCTTAACTCCGTTTAAAGGGGAAAAAAAGTCTGAGCCAGAGAGGAGCTAGATAATCCCGCTGTACGCTGCCCTGATCTGATTTCATCTGAAACATCACTAGTTCTGGGTGCTAAGTCTAGGAAGGACATCAATTAGTTGGAGAGCCTGCAGGGAAGGGCCTCAAGGTGAAGGGTATTGGCATTATGCCATAGAAGGAATAATTGAATATTCTGAAGATGTTTAACCCTGGCGAAGAGAATACGTAGCAGAGATGAGGGACAGATTAGATTTATTCTATCAGGCCCTAGAGGCTAGAATTAAGCTCAATGGATAGAAGTTGTAGAAGCAGGTTTAGGTTTGAAGTAACTCTCTAACAATCCCAGTTTTCCAAAGGGCTGCTTTGGTAAGTCCTGGGCCTCCCCACTCATGGGAGGTCTTCAGACAAAGGTTGCAAAACTACTTGTTGGATATTTTGTAGTAGAGATCCACGTTCAGGGATGGTTTAGTCCTTCCAGGCCTGATGTTCTTGGGATTCAGCAACAAAAGTTCTTCCTGAGATCCTTTAACTCCGATTGACTGTGTTCTATGCTCCTTCCCAGCCCTGACATTCTGGGAGTCTGATCACTGTCCCCAGCCGGGGGAAGTGATGAGTGGGTAGGACTGGGGGAGCAGGAACCCTAACCAAACAACAAACAAAAAATGTTTGGTCTTTGGACCAAAATGTTTGTGAATCGGGTCAACTAGCTCTCAATCAGGGAATGGATAAGTGCTCAGGGCCTGCTGGGAACAGGGAGTGGGGTGGGGTGAAGTCCAATGGAGTGGAGTGGGGCAAAGAAGCATTGAGAGTGTTAAAAGGCAGAACCCTCTCTCTGGGACAGGGTTTACTGTGTCCATGGTGATAAATATTTATGGGCTGGTAATTATACTTTCAGTTCTCGGGGAAAAGAGTTCAGTTGTTGGGGCTGATGAAGACAATAGAAATAGAACACGGCCCTGCCCTCCCCCCCAAAGGGTCTTAACTAAGGCGGCTGCTTGTGCTAGAGGGCACAGCCAGTGGGTTCCAGTCTGCCCCTGCCACTGAGGGTGGTAAGACCTAGAACAAATTCCTTCCACCCACGGCCCCTGCTGCCTCCTCTGATGAATGAGAGAGTTGGATTTCAGAGCTCAGGTGTGTTCTAAGAGCTGCACGTTGGACAGAGGGCTGGCTCAAAGCCAGGAAGACCCGAATTCAGATCCCTGTCCTGCTGGTGGCAGTTACCTAACCTCCCAGTGTTCTAGGCCCAGTCACAGAGAAAGGGCCAGCTACATCGGCAAAGAGGGCTTCCTCGCCTGTTATTCCCTCTGACAATCTCAGATCTCCATTTTTTACATTGTCACTTCCCAAAGAGCACCTATCCCCCATAACAAAAAAAGTATAACGAACTAAAACAGCCACCACTTTGGTCATATGTGACACGAAATGCCTCCTTCTGTTTCTGGAGTTAGTTTGCCACCTCTCTGCTGGGAGGAGAGAACTTGCAGGCTCACCACTGGTCCTAAAGCCCCTCCTTCAAAGAGGGGAAAGGAGTTCTGGGTAACGGGGCTACCTAGGGCTCTTTATGCCCGCAGTGGAGCTGCTGGGGCCATGGCTCTGCTGGGCCCTGGGGTCCTCATTCCTTCCTCTGAAGGAGTGGTAGGAAAAAACATCCATAGCCAGGCAGGGGGATGGGATGGGAAGAAGGGTTCCCCCCCAGAGATCGGTCCCAGGCACCAGCCCCTACTTGCTCAATGGAGAGATGCCCTCTAAGCCAGTTGGAGTTTGGCTGGCTGGGCAGAGGGTCCCCCAGGGCAAAGCTCTGTCTCCCCAGGCCATGTCCTTTGGATCAAACTCTTGAATGATGGAATTTAAGGCGCTTTAAGAGGGTTTCTTGGTAGGAATTTGGGGGGGTAGGTGGACTTGTCCAGAGTCCTTCGTAGTCCATGGTAGAGGCAAACAGCATAGACTACTGGAGTCTGGCTAGGCTGTAGAACATGAAAGTAGCCTGTGCTACTGAGGGGTGGGAGAGCAAGAACACCAGGGGACCTTAAAGTACAGAACAGAAAACATCACAGCTAGAAGGGACCTCAGAACACAGAAAACAGACTTTCTGAGCTAGAGGGGCTCTTAAAATGTAAAATGTTAAAGCTGAAAGAGACGACTCATACAACCATCTCTCTTTGTAGATGAGGAAAACTACATGTGAGAAGCTCAGACCTTGAAGTTTGGCCCCAGTTTCTGTCCTTGCCATGCAGGGGACCTGTTATCTGCTTTTGGGTCAGAGCCAGACCTCCCCTACTGGAGCCTTCTCTCCCTAGGCTCCAGCCTCCTTCCAAGCCCCCAAGCCTGCACTTCCAGAGCAGCAAGAGAAGTGAGCCTATCCTCTCATAACTTTCCTTTCCTCCCTCCCTTCTTCCCCCTTTCCTCCAAGGCAGGCCAAAGAAAAGTGCTTGTTTTATTTTTATATCAACAAATATTTATTTTTGTACTTCAGATTTTATAAGCAGGGCATGAGTAAAACTGGGGGGGACAAGGCTGGGGGGAGGGTGACCATGGGGGTTTTAGGGGCTGGGGCCCAGCCTGGGAGGAGAAGTTTGGCCTAATGCAACAGAAAACTCCCTAGGGGAGAAGGGAAAGCTAAGACCCTGGGCTGCCTCCCTGCCCAGTTTGTGTTTAGAAAAAAAGCAACAGAAGCCAAAGGGCCAATTTTTCCTTGGAAAATCAAGAGGCCTCCTCCTGGTTTGACTCTCAAAATCTGGAGGAGACCTTCAACATCCTCTAGCTCAGGGGTCCTGAACCTTTTTTATGTCCTGGACCCTTTTGGCAATATGGGGAGGCCTTTGGATTCCCTCTTAGAGTAATGTTTTTAAATGCATAAAGTAAAGTACATAGGATTACAAAGAAAATCAAAGATTAGTGAAAATAAAGATGTAAACTTTTTTTTCTTATCCAAGTTCAGAGACACCCCCCCCCTGAAATCTATCCACAAACTTCTGGTTAAGACCTCTGATCTACTTCAATACTTTGTCTTACAAATAAGGAAACTGAGATCAGAAAAATGATTTGTATGGGAGGGAGGGAGCCTCTGCATGAGGCTTTGTTCTTCTTTCTCTGGATCCAGTTCTCTTTCCTTTGGAATAGTCTGTTTAACTTTGTCTCCATCCCTCTTTTCTCTGCCTTTCTTATTTCCTCTTCTTCCACCCAGGCAGTGGGCTGCTTTCCACTCTCCTTTCTCCACCTTCTTTTGAGTTCCCCCTTCTTTCTCACCACTTATCATCTCCAACTTCTTAAAGTCCATGTTTAAGCCCAAATGGCTCTGACTCTCACTGATTGGCCAATAATAGGACCCAGATCAAGCCCGGGTTGGTCACTGTGAAAGGCACAGACCCAATCTACCAGCAGGACCTCCAGCAGCTTCCACAAATCTGTGGATCTGTGGCCTCTGGCCAGCTCGTTTCCAAGACATTTGCAGCACAATTTGCTGTCAAGAGTCCTGGATTGGAGACCTAAATTCAATCAATCATTCAACAAGCATTTATTAAACACCTAAAGTGTGCCAGAGTGCTGGGGATACTGAGGAAAAAGCAAATAATTCCTTACGCTCAGGGAATTAGGATTCTATTGGGGGAGAAAAATATGCATATGTAAGTATGTATAAAATATGTAATTTTAGATTTCATTGCTTTAGGAAACTAGTGATGAGGAAACTTCCCTTTCCAGTGCAGAACAGCTCTTGTCCTAAAGTGGTAGGTGGGGCAAAATGATTAAGTAATCTGCTTAGGGACTTTCATACAGTAGTTAGATGAGGAACTTGAATGTAGGTCTTCCAGACCCAAAAGGCCACTCTTTAAGCACTAGGCCAAGTTGCCTCTCACCCAAAATATATAGAAAATCAATGTAAAGGGTTAGGGAAGGAGAGTGGGAAGTTACTAGGAGGCTCAGGAAACTCCCACATAGGAGATGTCTGAGCTGAGCTTTGGCAGAGATGCCCGTGGGACTAAGCAAAGGGGCAGTGCATGCCAGGAATGGGGGATGGCCAGAGAAAGGCCAGAGAGAGCTGGAACGTGATGTATAAGGAAAATCAAAGATCAGTTTGACTGAACCACAGGGCACCTGAAGGGGAAGAATGTGTAATAATCTGACAAGGGTGGAGGTGAAACCCAGGCTAGATCTCTGACTTTGGGTAAATTCACCACGTCTGGCTTGATTAACTCCAAGGTCTCTTCTAGTTCTCATATTCTATGTCCTAGGATCCAACCCCCCCTTCTCGTCCATTACCTTCCATTCTAAGCTCCTTCCCAGTTCTGGTATTTTGTTTTAATTTCCCTTCCAGTTCTAACATTCTAGGTTCAGACAGTCTTTCTTATTCTGAGCTGCGAGGCTCTGAGGAATGTCTCAGAAGCCTAAGAAAGACTCAGGACAGCCCAGAGAGTATCACACTTTGGCTAAGACCGGTGTGACTGTCACTAACAGCTGGGGACAGGAGGGATTCTCCTAAGGTGAGAAGCAGGCAGGTCCTACTCTGAGAACTGGAATCTGGGCCCTCTAAGGGGTGTTCGTCTCACCTGCCCCATTTCTCCCAACCTAAGTTCTTGGCAAGAGGAAGAGTGATTCTACAGAGAGAAGGCTGGCCACATTGAGCCGTGGTGGGGCATAAGCTTCCTAAAATGGGTTTCATTCGTTAGGGCTCACCCCTGGCAGAAGAACCAACATTAGGGCTGGAATTCCCACCTCTCAGGGCACCCTCCTGGGACAAGACAGGCTGCTGGCTGCTCTCTGAGAAGGGAGACGACACATCCTCCTGTCTCTTTGACCTAGATGTAATATTGCCACTTCATGGCCCGTGGAAGTCTGGGGGCTGTCAGATTTTGCCCTTTTGGTCTAGTTCCTTATGGAAAGAGCCAGTGAGTCACTTTGGGGGAGCGGAGGTCGGCTACCATTCACCCTCATCTTCACTAGAAGACATTTCCCTGAGCACTTCCCCAAAATAATCCCTTGTGTATGCCATACACAATGAGCCTTGCTTCTTTCTGGTGCGTGATGTCCAGGGTGGTTAGAGCAGGCTCTGGGCAAACCACCTGCACCAATGAACAGAAGCTGAGTGCCTGCCCTTTGCCAGGCCACAGATGGAGAAGCCAAATCCACCCTCTCTCTTTCCTGCACCTGCCTATCAGGAAATGAGGGTTAAGAGTGCACGACTAGCAGAAAGCTCAAAATCAATTCCTGAGCTGCTGGGCAATCACAATAACGGTGATAATAGCTAACAATTTCTGTGGGGCTGTATTTCATCGATCTCTCTAATATTCTATGAAGCTGAGATCATTCCCATTCTGCAGATGGCAAAACTTGGAATCATGAGACCAGTTCAAATCCTACCTCTGGCACTAATTTACAGTATGAAGTTGAGTGCTACATCTTCCCCAGGATCTTCATCTATAAAAGATGGGGGTTACACTCAATTACTCTGAGGTCTCTTCCAGCTCTGACATTGTTTTTTTTTTTTAATTCATTTTTCCAAATTATCCCCTCCCTCCCTCCACTCCCTCCCCCCGATGGCAGGTAATCCCATACATTTTACATGTGTTACAATATAACCTAGATACAATATATGTGTGTAAATACCTTTTTCTTGTTTCACATTAAGTATTAGATTCCGAAGGTATAAGTAACCTGGGTAGATAGACAGTAGTGCTAACAGTTTACATTCGCTTCCCAGTGTTCCTTCTCTGGGTGTAGTTGTTTCTGTCCATCATTGATCAACTGGAAGTGAGTTGGATCTTCTTTATGTTGAAGATTTCCACTTCCATCAGAATACATCTTCATATAACACTGAAGTATACAGCGATCTTCTGGTTCTGCTCATTTCACTCAGCATCAGTTGATGTAAGTCTCTCCAAGCCTCTCTGTATTCCTCCTGCTGGTCATTTCTTACAGAGCAACAATATTCCATAACCTTCATATATACCATAATTTATCCAACCATTCTCCAATTGATGGACATCCATTCATCTTCCATTTCCAGCCACTACAAAAAGAGCTGCCACAAACATTTTGGCACATACAGGTCCCTTTCCCCTCCTCAGTATTTCCTTGGGATATAAGCCCAGTAGTAGCACTGCTGGGTCAAAGGGTATGCACATTTTGATAACTTTTCGGGCATAGTTCCAAATTGCTCTCCAGAGTGGTTGGATTCTTTCACAATTCCACCAACAATGTATTAGTGTCCCAGTTTTCCCACATCCCGATCTCCAACATTCGTCATTATTTGTTCCTGTCATCTTAGCCAATCTGACAGGTGTATAGTGGTATCTCAGCAGCTCTGACATTGTTACTGGAAAGTGGCCTACAAGAATGGGAGAAAAGAGACATCTCTGTAATTTGAAATAGCCAAGGAATTCTTGGGGAAGATGGGATTCCAGATATGCCTAAAAGAAGAAGAATCAGAGATGGGCTGGGGAAGAGTGAAAGCTTTCCTGAGGGAAAAGAGAAGCAGTAGAAGGCTGGGAAATAGTGAGTTTCCTCAGACAGCTCACCCTATCCCCTAAACCCACAACCTTTGCCCGAAGAAGATTCTCTTTGTCTCCTTCCTTCCTAAGGAAGGGCAGCAAGTACAGATAACCCTCCATTTTCTTGGCCCTTGGCTCTCCTTCAAAATAGCCTGGGGCCAGAAAATGGGGTTGAGACCAGCCAAAGGGGCTGGGCAAACATCCATGAGAGGTGGATAAAATCCAGATCTCAGCTCTCCAAGCTCACTTGAGGAGGAGGTCCCTTCCTTTTATTTGGCTCCTCATAGGTGCCCAGACCTCAAGGAGGAGCTAGTTCATAAGGACTCTCCTTAGTGCCTCATAAACTCATTCTATAGAAAAAAGAGGCTGGGAGATACACTGAGTATCCTTTCCTCCCCCATTCCCTAGAAAGAGTTTTACCATGGGGAGAAAAACTCAGATTATTCGGTTGTTTTCAGTCATGGCTTAATTTTCATGACCCTTTTTGGCAAAGATACTGGAAGGTTTTGTTATTTCCTTCTCCAGCTCATTTTACAGTTGAAGAAACTGAGGCAAACAGAATTCAGCAACTGGCCCAAAGTCACAGAGCTAATAAGTGTCTGAGGCCAGATTTGGACTCAGGAAGATGAATGTTCCTGACTCCAAAGTTGACACCCTAAAGCACTTCATCACCTAGCAACCCAGAAGCATCTTAGCAAAGAAAGAAAAGCTCCAGGTCTGGAGTAAATGACCAGCAAAATCATTGGGCAAATTCCTTCCCCTCTCAGGGCTATTGGTAGAAGAAAAAAATTAGTCTAAATGGCTTCTGAGCTCCCAGTTCTGAAGTTGTGCTTTCAATGAGGACCATGACCCTTTCCTCTCTAACATTCCATGTCCTAAGTCTTCCCAGCCCTAAGATTCCACGTTTTAAGCATAACTCTGTTGGTTTTCAATCTACTAATCCCAGTCTACTAATCCCAAATAAAAGAGTGCCCAACACTAATGGCTACATTGTTAATAATGGTCAACCCTAAGTATCCGGGTAGCTCTAAGGCCCTCTTGTCTACTACTACTGCTGTCCTCCCCCTTTCTCCCACAGACATCCAGTATGAGGGAAACAATACAATTTACCAGCAGGACTTCAACTTTGGAGCCTTGAGGCACAAGCGTAGGGCCTCCTCCAAGCAGCAGGATCTCCTTCCCCTTTCTCCAGCCACCAAATCCCCTCCCTTCTTCTCCCCTTCAAAACCATCCAGGGTCCTCAGAACAAAGGGAAAAAATCAGAGTTAGCCCAAACCCGAGAATGTGTGGAGAGGCCAAAAGGGTAAATTTCGATAATTAACTGATTCCTTACTGCAGGAAGGAGACAAAGCCCCTTACATATATGATTTCATTTGAGTCTCAGGAAAGGGTATGCTGATGTCTCTAACAACTAGATCTTTCTGGGGGAAAATATGCAAGACATACATTTCAGTCCAATTTGCATTAAAGTTTTCTCCATCACTTTCATAAGTCTACACCATCCACAAAATAATAAAGCCTGGATTTGTGGCATTTTCAATTTCCAAGGTACAAATATTAAAAGTGAGGGGGCAGCTGGGTGGTGCAGGGGATAGAGCACCAGCCCTGAATTCAGGAGGACCCGAGTTCAAATCCGGCCTCAGACACTGAACACTTCCTAGCTGTGTGACCCTGGGCAAGTCACTTAACCCCAGACTCAGGGGAAAAAAATGTTAAAAGTGAAAATTTAATCAGGTACCAACTGGAGCTAGCTCCAACACACCCCTTTGTCTTGTATCCCTTTGACAGGATGCAGGACAGGGTTAATCACATTCATATTTTAGATAAACTGAGGCTCAAATTTGGAACTATGCCTAAAGAACTATAGAACTGTGCGTGCCCTTTGATCTGGCAGTGTCTCTATTGGTTCTATATCCCAATGAGATCATAAAAGAGAAAAGGACCCGCATGTGCAAAAATATTTGTAGCAGCTCTTTTTTAGTGTCAAGGAATTAGACATTGAGCGGATGCCTATCAGTTGGAGAATGGCTAAATAAGTTACGGTAGGTAAATGTAATGGGATGTTACTGTTTTATAAGAAATAATGAGCAGGCTAATTTCAGAAAAGCCTGGAAAGACCTGCATGAACTGATGCTAAGTGAGGTGAGCAGAATCAGGAGAATATTATACACAGCAACAACAGGATTATGTGATGATCAACTCTGATTGATTTGGCTCTTTTAAAAAATTAGATCATTCAGGCTAATTCCAATAGACTTGTGATGGAGAGAGCCATGTGCAATCAGAGATAAAACTATGGAGACTGAATGTGGATCAAAGCATAGTATTTTTACCTTTTTGTTGTTGTTAGCTTGGGTTTTTCCTCTCTCATGTTTTTATTTCCTTTTAGATTTGATTTTTCTTGCACTGCATGATAAATATGGAAATATGTTTAGAAGAATTACACATTTAATCTATATTGGATTGCTTGCTATCTACAGGAGGGAAGAGGGGACAGGGGGACATTGGGAGAAAAATTTGGAACACAAGATTTTGCAAAGGTGAATGTTAAAAACTATTTTTGCATCTATTTGGAAAAATAAAACATTTTTTAAAGTAACCAAAATAACAAAAAAGAAATTGAGGCTCAGGGAGAAGAAATGTTTTGCTCAAAAATTACACATTTACATCAGAGCTTAGGTCTCTGATTGTCAATTCATTTTCTTCTCACATGTACCAAGCTTGGGTCTTGATTTTGAAGGATACAAAGTCAGTCAATAAGTCAAAAAGCATTTATTAAGTGGTTATTATGTCATTCACTGTACTAAAGAGTAAGGATAAAAAAAAATGGCTGAATTAAGTTATGGTATGTAAATGTAATAAAATATTACTGTTTTATAAGAAGTGACCAGCAGGATGATTTCAGAGAGGCCTGGAGAGACTTACATGAACTGACGCTGAGTGAAATGAGCAGGACAAGGAGATCGTTGTATACAGCAACAGCAAGATTATACAATGATCAACTTTGATTGATGTGGCTCTTTTCAACAATGAGGTGATTCAGGCCAGTTCCAATGGGCTTGTGATACAGAGAGCCATCTGCATCCAGAGAGAGGACTGTAGGAACTGAGTGTGGACCACAATATAGTATTTTCACCTTTTTTTGTTGTGATTTGCTTATTTGCTTTTTGTTTTCTTTCTCATTTTTTTTCTTTTTGATGTGATTTTTCTTGTATAATAATACAAGCATAATAAATGTGCAAATATGTTTAGAAGAATTGCACTTGTTTAACTTATATTGGATTAAAAGCTATCTTGGGAAGGGGGGAGTGGAAAGGGAGAGAGATAAATTTGGAACACAAGGTTTTGCAAGAGTGAATGCTGAAAATGATCTTTGCATGTATTTTGAAAAATAAAAAGCTATTATTATTTTTAAAACAAAAGAGTAAGGATAAAGAAGCCAAAAACACAGTATATGTCCTCAATGTCCCCTTATAATGGGGAACATAGCATGTAAACAATAAGGTAGATGCAGAGTATACATGTACAACTAGTTGGTCTGGTAGATAGAATGCTGGGCCTGGAGTCAGGAAGACTCATTTTTCTGAGTTCAAATCCAGCCTCAGGCACTTACTAGCTTAGCTGTATGACCCTGCACAGGTCACTTAACCCTGTTTGCCTCAGTTTTCCATCTGCAAAATGAGCTAGAGAAGGAAATGGCAAACCACTCCAGTATCTATGCCAAGAAAACTCCAAATGGGGTCACACAGAGTTGGCCATGACTAAACAACCATATGTACAGTAGATAGGAGGGATGCTAAGAACAGGAAAGGGGGGAAGGAGAGGATGCAGGACAGACTTCCTGCAGGTGATTGACTTTGGATAGAGTCCTGAAGGAAGCCAAAGATGTTTAAAGTCTTGTACCTGACCTCAGGGAAATTTCATTCTGGTAGAGGAGTGAAAACTAAAACATGGAGAGATCACTAACATTACCAGGCAAGGCTAGAAGAATTCAGAGGGAAAAGAATAGTTCCCCAAGAACTTGGAGTAGAGGAGAAGGACTTCCTAGAGAAAGATTTGATTTAGACTTAGAAGTAGAATTTGGGCAAATGGTAGAACGGAAGACATCAAGAATTGTTAAAAAAAAAAAAAAAAAAAAAAAAAAAAAAAAAAAAAGGGCACACTGTAGGCAATCTCAGAAATTGTAATTTGCAAGGTGAGTTTGAGGGAGAGCAGGTTATTCTGTCTAGTTGGATCAAAGGCTATATAAAGGGATGTAGCATGAGATAAGCTGGAAAGGCAGGCTTAGGTCCAGATTCAGGACTATCCCAAATGCTCTGCTCAAAAATGGGAGGGCAAGGAGAGCCTTCAAAGAATGTGAAATACCACAGCTTACTGTGCGAAGCTTCTATTCTTTATAAATGTTGGCATGCAACCTCAAAGAGGCGACTTGTTCCCCCAGAACAGCTAGTCAGGGTTGTTGGACAAAGGCAGGGAAAGCTATAAGGGCTTCTGGACGTTGAGAACCAGAGACAGCCTTTCGGGAAAGACCCTTCTGCAAAGTCAGCAGACGCTCCCGTTCATCTTCTTTCTTAGCAAATGCGGCAACTGAGGCAATGAATGACAAATCCATTTATATAACCACCGCCTGGTCTGGAGCTAACTTATGCAACTGTGTGTGAGTGCTGTCTCCCTAAATAGGTGCGAATTCCCCAAAGGACACAACACAATTCTGACCTGTCTTTGTATCCCCTACACAATAGCTCAATCTATCTGTGGTTTTAAAAGAGAAAAGAGCCCCTCCCCCTGTCCAAACCAGCCCATCTCATGAATGGAGCTCTCTGCTCAGGGACCAGATTTCTCAAGGACCCAGAGGATGTGGACCAAGATTCCCATCCCTCTCTGGGCTTATGGCGGGCCCCTGGGGCCAAGCCCTGCCTACAAAATGTGTTTTGTTTCTTGGATAGATTTGAATGTGCCCTCTGTCCCAGGGCCCCTGGGCACCGGACAAGGTTTCCATTCCCTGCTGGAGATAAGATCCGACTGCTCACATTCCATGGCTCCCAACGTCAGAGCCCTGGAGGCTTCTGCCCTGCACCCTATGAGGTCAACCAGCTGAGCTCCATCTTTGCCAGGAAGGAGGACTCATCTTAATCAATTGGTCGCAGAGCTTAAATGTACCTTAGACAAAATGTTACAGCCAGAAAGGATTTGAGACCATCTAGCAGAGTCCCATTTTACAAATGGAGAAACTAAGGCCTACAGAGGGGAAAGGAGTTATCCAGAGTTGTAGTTAGGGTTTTTCCCCTCTACTTGGGGAAGAAACAATTTAAAGAAATAATAAATGGGTCGTCAACCCAATGAAATCCATCATGGAAGTGCAAGCATCTGCTCCCCCTCTCCCTTGGGAGTTGGGGATAACTGGGTTGCAACAACAGAATGCCGTTTCTATTGGTATCCCACAACAATGGAGGGTGCTGGAAGACCTCCCAGCCAAGTACAGGAACAGTGGTGGATGCAGGAAGGAAGTATGTACATAAACACACTCAGACAGCTCTGGAAAGGGAGGCTGGAGGAAGGCTCTGTTCCCTCCCGTTACACTCCCGGGCTTCTCCCACCGCAAGTTAGCGGCAGGCTCAGAGCTAGAGCCCAATCATCTGGCCTCCAGTTTAGAACAAAAGCTTCTCTTCCAACCCAGACATTCTGCCTTCTAAGATCCCCAGCTTAGCAACTTTGTGTCCTAATTCTGTATTCTAAGAAACCAGCCTGTAGCGAGACCCACAAGGGAGGAATCTTCCGGAGTGTAGGGGTCCTGTTGTGCTTCAGTCACGTCCAGTTCTTCGTGATCCCATGTGGGGATCAGCAGAGACACCAGAGAAGATCCAGTCAAGTGATTCCCCCAAAGTCACACAGTTCATACGTGTCTGAAGTCAGAACTGAAATCAGGGTGGCGAGCCTCCAGGACCAGCACTCTATCCACTGGCTCCCCAGCTGTTCGTATTCCTAACTGTCCCTAGCCAGCTGGAAACCCCCCCTCCGGGGTTTCATCGGGGAGGAGTGACTCACACATGAAAGGCAGCGGGGGGCAGTGGAGAGAGCGCGGAGCCAGGAAAACCTGAGAGGCCATCCTGACTTTGCCATTTGTTGCAATATGACTGCAGTCATCACCTTCCCTCTCTGAGCCTCAGTTTCCTCCTCTATTATATGAGGGAATTAAACTAAATGACTTCTGACTTCCCAGCTTTATCAGCGTTCATAGACAAGTAGATTTAGATCAAATATGTCATAGCCACATACCAGGAAACCAGGGACTACCATGCAGGCAGTTTGTTCCACTGCCATATAGATACCTTCTTCAAGCCCTCTCTCAATCTTGCTCTTGATCAGTGGAATGAGGTAGGGAAATACTATCAATGCTTTCTCTCTCTGTCTCTGTCTCTGTCTCTGTCTCTGTCTCTGTCTCTGTCTCTGTGTGAGTCTGTCTCTGTCTCTGTCTCTGTCTCTGTCTGTCTCTGTCTCTGTATGTGTGAGTCTGTCTCTGTCTCTGTCTCTGTATGTGTGAGTCTGTCTCTGTCTCTCTCTCTCTCTGTCTCTGTCTCTGTCTCTGTCTCTGTCTCTGTCTCTGTCTCTGTCTCTGTCTCTGTCTCTGTCTGTCTCTGTCTCTGTATGTGTGAGTCTGTCTCTGTCTCTGTCTCTGTATGTGTGAGTCTGTCTCTGTCTCTCTCTCTCTCTGTCTCTGTCTCTGTCTCTGTATGTGTGAGTCTCTCTCTGTATGTGTGAGTCTCTGTCTCTGTATGTGTGAGTCTGTCTCTGTCTCTGTCTCTGTATGTGTGAGTCTGTCTCTGTCTCTCTCTCTCTCTGTCTCTGTCTCTGTCTCTGTATGTGTGAGTCTCTCTCTGTATGTGTGAGTCTCTGTCTCTGTATGTGTGAGTCTGTCTCTGTCTCTGTCTCTGTCTCTGTCTCTGTCTCTGTCTCTGTCTGTGTGAGTCTGTCTCTGTCTCTGTCTCTTTTACACACACACACACACTTTTTTATTCTAATTGGGCTGTTTCTACCCCTTTAGCTTTCCCCTTCTTATCTGGATCTGGAGTTTCAGAATAAACTGAACCAAGAGGCCCTCTGCTGGCTCAACAAGGCTGGTTCTCTTTCCCAAGACAGCCCATGTATGTGCCTCTGTGACTATGTATAGATGTCTGATATTTGCATGTATTTATAAGTTCGCACTGTGATATACTTGAATCTCTGTTATCATGTGTTTGTGGTGGGGGAGAGAGATGCATCTGTCCTCCCCACTTCCTTCCCCCCCCAAAAAAAAACAACATTTTGATGTTTTACAACCTGAGACAATGGCTGTACAAGAGAGAGTAGTCCCATAACTGGGGATCTGGAGGCGTGAGCTCCCAGATGAGACATTACCTCACAGATGACAATGTAAAGTAGAAAAAGCACTTAGGGCTGGGGTGGGAGAACCCGAGCTCAGTTTCTGGCTCGGATGTTTACTTCTTGGGTAAGTGTCTGATTCTCCCCAGGCCTTAGTTCTCATCTGTAAAATTAGGGAGTTGATCTAGATGGCTTCTGAGGTCTGTGCTGGCCGCAAATTAATAAGATGGTTCCTAAGCGTCTTCTAAGGTAAGCTCTGACATTCTATATTCTGTCTTCTAAAGTTTCATTCAACTCAAGGACCCTAAGACTGGGACTTCTCTGTGCTTTGTGCTGATGGGGACCATAAAAAACTGCTAATTGGATTTTCAAAAAAAGGCCTGGAAGACAATAGTTGTAGCACATCTGCCAGCCCCGTGAGCGGATGGTTCAGAAATAGGGCTGCCAACTTCCCAGCTCAGCAGAGCGGAGGAAGGTCCTGGGGACATTTCTGCAGGAAAGTGGGAAGAGCCACTAAGGACTTTCCTCCAAGCAAAGATGTGACATGCAACTCATAGGCCCATTTCCTCCTACCTCCGCACACATAAACTAGGGTGATAAAATAGGTGTTTAAACAAGGTTAAAAAAAAAATCAGGTAGGGGCAGCTAGGGGGCGCAGCGGATAGAGCACCAGCCTTGAATTCAGGAGGACCCCAGTTCAAATCTGATCTCAGACACTTAATTCGTCCTAGTTGTGTGACCCTGGGCAAGTCACTTAACTCCAGCCTCAGGAAAAAAAATAAATAAATAAAAAATCAGGTATATCAGGGTGTGATGGCGCAGACCTAAAATCCCTCTAACGGGGGAAGCTGAGGCTAGAACTGCCGAAGGGCTGATGTAAGGGTTTCTGCATTAAGTTTGATATCAGCGTGGTAAGAACCAGGAGCGAGGAGGCTCATAAGGAGTGGTGAGCCAGCCCAGGGCGGCACGGAGCAGATCAAGTAGCAGTGGAATCACTCTTCAGAGGGGCTGCCGAACAAGAGGTAAGAACCTGTCCTGGAGATGGCAGGTTGGAGGTAGAAGAATCAGGACACCTGGTTTAAATTCAACCTCTGTCATTTTATAACTCATTATTTCACTTCACGATTTACTTCCTTCTCCAGGACTCAGTTTCCCCTTTCTAGGCAACCTCTAAGATCCCTTCTAGCTCTGACCTTTAAGTTCTAGGCTAGCTCTCCCACATCCCAACTGAGTGACCCTGAACAAGTGACTTCCCTAATCCTCATTTTCCTCAGTAGCAATATCTGCCCTCCCTCTCCGACATGGAATTACAGAATGTTATAGAAAACAGAGTGTGCGATGGGAAATGGACCTTAGAACATAAAATATCAGCGATGGGATGGACCTTGGAGACCAGCAGCCAGTCCTACCCCACATTTGATAGAGAAAAGTGAGATCCAGGGAAGGGGTTGGCCATCCAAGGTCACATAATCTATTTTAATGATTTTCATGGCCTCTGGCCTACTTTGCTGAAGGCCAGTCCTGATGTGGCAACATGGGCTTAGGAATTTCTTAAATAGTTTTCTGAAAATAATGGACAAAGATAGCATCTCTCAGCTGCCTTAACACCTGTACGCAGTCCATGCACCACTGATTTCAGGAGGAAAAAAGTCATAATTTGTTTCACCTGATGGAATGCTTTCCAAGAATAGAACCCTATCACAGAGAGAGTATGCAATCTGGTTGAAATTGTGATGACGTTGGTATGAGAAGGCCCAATTTTGCTACTTAACAAAGAGGCAACGCTAGCTGTGCTATTATAAAGAAAACTCCCTTCTCTAGACCTCAGTTCTTTATCAGCTTCCTACCACTTGGCATTTTTAAGGAAAGGATTTTAAACATGGCAAGTCTTGGGAAAATGTAAGCAACAAAAAGCTTACTGTATACCCAGAATTGTTCAATAAAACGAGATTCATTGGCAGCCTGCCTGCTATCCTAGCAACCTAATTTAAGTTTATACATATACCCAATGCTATTTTAGGCACTATAAGGGAAACAAAGAAGTAAAGACTCTTTTCAAGTCTCAAATATTCCTTTGTAAGCCAAATATTTGAAGCATATTTTCTCATATAAGTAATATTATACATAGAGGTTAGGTTCCCAGGCTAGCCCACATTTAACTATAGGCTTGATTCCCATATTACTACCTACTCCTGCTACACACACACACACACACACACACACACACACACACACACACACACACACACACACTCACACACACACACACACACTCATACACATTCACACACATTCACAATGTGACTTACTTTCTAGCCCACCAAAGTTCATTTAACTCAGAGTAGTTTAACTTTCCAGGTTAGCCCACCAAATTATTTTTATGCAATAGACATTGGACTTGGTGTGAGGAAGTCCTGACGTTTACTGTGTGTGTAATCCTGGGCAAGTCACTTAACCTCTCCACCTCAGTTTCCTCGTATGTAAAATAGGGCACAAAATAATAGCCCCTGTCTTCAGGGATTGTAGTGAAGATCCAATGAAGTTATAAATTTAAAGTGCTTTGTAAATGTTGAAGTACTAAATGAGGATTAACTCATATTAATCCATAGATCCATGATCTCATCAATGCAGTATTCCTTTTCATGGTCATCCTGACTTTCTTATCTTATGGGTCTTTTGTCCTAGTCCTTCCACAAGTCCTTGACCCAAAGGATACCCAAGCTCACTACCTTCTCCTAAGTCTCTCAACATTACGTACTTACGTGTGAGAGACATAGGTATATGGTCATGTATCTAGAGCTGAAATGGACCTGAATCATCTATTTAAAGTCCCTCATGTGAGAAATGAAAAAAATGGATGCCAGAGGAGTTGCTTCTTACCCAAGTTAAACAAGTACAAAATGACAGAATCCGCATTCACATCCAGGTTCTCTGACTTTTAATTCCGCATTTTCCAGGTGCAGTGTATTAGCTCCAAAGATCCATCTCTTTATGTCTGGCTCTTGATTCATGATTGTCCTAACTTCTTTTTTGATCATTTATCTTCTAAGTGAACTTAAGGCATCAATGGTAATACAGAATAACCTACTTATGCTCAGTGAGCAATTTTTCATTGCCTTTTTTGGACTCTGGAAATTGTGATTTCTGGAAGATTATGATGTTTCATATTTCATGTAGCAACCTTGGAAGAATATTGGTGTTTAAAAGATTGGCCTTTGTGTCAGGGAGCCAAATTGGGACTGTTGAAAGTACATTTTCCCAAACACAATCTGGTCTCCTCTTTCCCTCCTAATCAGTTCTGGGCCAAGATAATTATCCAGATGCAGCATCTGCTTAAAATAGATGTTCTGCTATGCCCAAAGGACTGTGCATACTCTTTGATCCAACGATACCATTACAAGGTCTGTCTCCCAAAGAGATCATAAAAAGAGGGAAAGGATCTCCAAGTACGAAAATATTTATAGCCCCTCCATTTGTGGTAGAATTGAAAATTGAGGAGATGCTCATCAATTGGAGAATGGCTAAACAAGTATGGTTTATGAATGTAATGGAATACTGCTGTGCTCTAAAAAATGAGGAGGAGGCAGATTTCAGAAAAACCTGGAAAGAATTACACAAACTGATGCAAAGTAAAGTGAGCAAAACTAGAACTTTGTACATAGTATCAGCAACACTGCATTTATCAGCTTTGATAGACTTAGTTCTTCTCAGCAATGCAATGATCTAAGACAAGACCTATGATAGAAAATGCTATTCATACCCAGAGAAAGAACTGATGAAATCTGAATACAGATCAAAGTATATTATTTTTGCTTTATTTTTTTCAATTATTTTTTCCATTTCTGTTCTATTTCTTCTTTCATGATATGACTAATATGGATTGTGTGTTTTACATGATTGCACCTATATGACTTATATATCAAATTGCTTATCATCTCAGGAAAAGAAGAAGTAAGGGAGGAAGAAAATGTGGAACTCAAAATTTTATCTAAAAATGAATATTAAAAATTATCTTCATATATAATTAGAAAAATAAAATATCATCTACTGGGGAAAGAATAGATGTTCTGATGAACTTCCCCTGTCTATCCAACTATAATCCATAATTTGGGTAACAGGTATTTAATTCAATTAGATAAACAACTATTTAGTGCCTACTATGTACCAAGCACTGTACCAAGTGCTAGAATATAAAAAGAGGCAAAAGACAGTCCCTGTCCTCAAGGAGCTTTTCCATTGGGAGAGTCAATATGCAAATAAATGTATACAAAGCAAACTACATACGAGATAAATAGGAAATAATTAAAAGGAGGAAAGCAGTGGAATTAAAAAGAGTTAGGGAAAGTTTCTTGTAGAAGGTGAAATCTTAGTTGGGACTTAAAGGAAGCTAGGAAGATCAGTAATCACAGCAGAGTAAAGAGAGCATTTCAGGCATGGGATATTGTCAGGGAAAATACCTGTTGCTGAAAGATGGAAGATCTTATTCATGCTAGTGTGGATCTGAAAGTGTAAAGAATTTGTAAGAAGAATGAAAAGGTAGAGAGGACAAGGTTAGGAAAGGCTTTGAATGACAGAACATTTTCTATTCAATTCATGCGTTCAGTGACTTGCCCAGAATCAAACAACTAGTAATAGAAAAGGCTAGATTTGAACTCTTGTCTTCTTGTCCCAGTGCTGTATTCATTATGTCATCTCTAGCTGCCTAGAAGAAAACTTAAAGCTTCATTTACTGTACTAAATCAAGCGCTTAAAGATTAATCAACAAACAATATGCATAGTGGAATCATAGCCTTTGCATACTTAAATTTTATAGCTGTGAGGATATGATCAGCAATGAGATAGTAGAAAGAGTTCAATCATTTCAGTCGTGTTTGACTCTTTGTGTCCTTTTGGGTTCTTTTTTTTTTTTTTTTTTTTTTTTTTTTTTGGCAATTTCCTTCTCCAGCTCATTTTACAGATAAGGAAACTGAAGTGACCTGTCTAGGGTCACAAAGCTTATAAGTGTCTGAGGCCAGATTTGAACACATAAAGATGAATTTTCTTGACTCCAGGCCATCTAGCTGCCTAGTAAAAAGAGTACTTGTTTGGAAATTAGGTGATAAATGCATATCCAGACACTGCCATTTACTACTTGCGTGTCCTTGAGCTAGTCATTTAAATCTGATGAGCTCAGTTTCTTTACACAGAAAATCAGGCAGCTGAACTAGAGGATTTTCCAGCATTAAACCTACAATCCCATGAACATCTTCTGTGAAAGTCTACCTTTTCAGGACCTTCATACACTGTTGACACAGCTATGAACTAGTCCAGCCATTCTGAAAAGTAATTAGGAACTGTGCCCCCAAAGCTATTAAACCCTTCATATCCTTTGACTTCAAAATATTAATAAGAGAGATCAAAGAAATAAGAAAAGAATCAAATGTACAAAAATATCAATAACTTGTTTTTCTGGTGGCAAAGAAATGGAAATTAATGAGCCACCAATTAGGAAATGAATGACCAAGTTATGGTATAAGTAAGTAGTAGGAAAAGTTGAAGGCTCAGAAAAACCTAAGAAAACTTGTATGAAACTAAGCCGAAGGGCAGCTAGATGGCACAGTGGATAGAGCCCTGGTCTGGAAGTCCTAGCTGTGTGACCCTGGGCAAGTCACTTAACCCCAATTTCCTCAGCAGAAAATAAAAGAAAAAAGAAACTAAGCAGATGAGCAGAACCAGGAGAACTAGTTATACAACAATTATGTTATTGTAAAAACAAACAGCTTTGAAATACCTAGTGATTGTAATCAATACAATGAGACCAACCATAATTCTACAAGCCTCAGGATGAAACATGTTACCTCCTGATAAAGAAATGGAGCCTTTTTTTTTTTTTTTTAATGTGGACAATGAAGGAATTATTTTACTTTACGATACATATTTTTAATAAGAGTTTTGATTTTTGTTTTCTTAATGTGGTGGGAGATAGGGAAAGAAAATTCACAACAGAATAAAATTTAATTAGAGAGGGGGAAAAAAGCCAACCTGTTCCCTTTTCATGGGTTTCATAAGGATATCCAGGATATACAAAGATTTCATGGACTGATACAGAGCAAAGTAAGCAGAACTAGAAGAACAAATATGAATAAACATGATGAATAAAATGTAAATTAAAAAGATTACAAAAAGGAGATCTAATGCTAAGTAACTGAAAAAGCAATAGCATTTTGAAGAATGGATAATGAAAAATACTGCCCTTCTCTCAGCATAGAAGTGGGGGAGCCTGAAGAGAGGTTATTATATAAATTATCAGACAAGGTTGTTATTATATTAGTTGTTTTGTGCCTAGTAGATTGGTTGCTTGTTGTTACAAGGGAAAGTTCAATTCCAGGCTGAAGAATAGAAATTACATTTCCAAAAAATGACTGTAATGTACTACCACAAGGCATCAATATAGTTTTTTAAGATTTCAAAAAGATGAAAAAGCATATGACTCACCTGTAATTGATGTTCTATCAAAATGCCTCTATTCGTGTTTAATAAATTTATTTTGCATGCATTTTAATCTGTCCTCAATATCTACCTCCTACTGAACAATAACAAAAATAACCATAAAGCCATAAAACAAAAAAACAAAAAAAAGGAAAAACTAAACGCTCATTATAAGCATGCAGAATCCAGCAAAATAAATACCCACAGTAGTCATGTCTGAAAATGTACAGCTCTCTCTGCAAGTTAAGTCTATCAACTTTCTGGCAGGAGGTGGCTGGTATATTTCATCTTTAGTTCTCCAGAATCCCGAGTTTTAATGTATTTTTTAAAAGAAAAAACTTAAGAAAAAAAATCCATTTTATTTTTTTTTTCAGCTAGTAAAAACCTGCGCCTCCATCCCCAATATTCCCCAAAATTATCTAAAGCCTGAGTCCTTCACCTCTCCATTAGGGAGTGCACAGCATACTTCATCATGGGTCCTCGAATATCATGGCTGGTCATTACACTGAGCAATGGTCCAAGTCTTTCAATGTTTATTGTCTTTACAATAATGTTGTCAATGTATAATTTGTTCTGGTTCTGCTTACTTCACTCTGCATCAGTTCATACAAGTCTGTGTTTCTTTGAAGTCATCCTCTTCATAATTTTTCATAGCATAATAATATATCATCAGATTTGATTATAACTTGTTCATCAATTCCCTAACTTTTGGGGGCACCTCCTCAATTTCTGATTCTTAGCAACTATAACAAGAACTGTCATAAATCTTTTTGAATATCCTTAATTAAGATCTTATTTTATTTAGGAGTATTCCCTCCCTTAATCTACTCTTCCTCTTATTCCTCTCTCCCCCATTTTTCTCTCATTTTAGTTTTAGGTAAAATGTATTTCGGTATCCAACTTTCTATATATGTACTTTTCCCTTCTTCAACCAGTTCAGATCAAAGTGAGGTTGAAGAGATGCTCACTTCTCAACCCTTTCCCCTCTTTAGTTTTTATCTACCCTAATCGTGTTAAATAATTTTCCTTTCCTTTTCCCCCCCCACCATTTCCCACTTACCATATCCCTCTTTTCTCTTTACATTCTTTTTTAAGATCATTGAGACATTACAGAACACTCCCATGCCCTCTAGTTAAATTCTCTCTCAGTTCTGTTGATATACATTTGTATTACCCTAACTGTGGTTTCTTCATAATGAATGAATTCTTTATTTCTGGCTATTTGCAATATATTTTTTTACTTGGAAAACCCAACTTGGCCCAACTTGGGCCATAATGTTTCTGGAAGTTTTTCATTTGTCTTTTAGGATATAACTGGTGGATTCTATTTCAACTCTACCTTCAGATTCTAAAAGATTTGGGTAGTTTTATGATTTATTAAAATATGATATTCAAATTCCAATAGACTTGTGATGGAAAATGCCATGCATTTCCAGAGAAAGAACTATGGTTTCTGAATGCAGATAAAGACATACTATTTTTACTTTTTTGTTGTTTTTTTCCTTTCTTGTGATTTTTTTCTCTTTAGTTCTGACTTTTCTTTTACAACACAACTACATATGAAAATATGTTTAAAATTATTGTACTTGTATAACCCATATCAGACTATTTGTCATTTTGGGGAGGAGAGAAAGTAGGGAGAAAGAGAAAAAATCTGGAACTCAAAATTTTTAAAAAATGAATTTTGAAAATAATCCTTACATGTAATTAGAAAAAATACATTTTTAAGTCATTGAGTTTAGCTAATGTATTGATTCTTAAATTATATTCTTCAATCTGTTTTCTAGACCAGTTGTTTTTATTATGAAATATTTAACTTTCTATTTTTAACCAGTCTTTTGACTTTATCCATTACTTTGTGTTATCTCATTGAATAATTATCTTCTACTTGGTCTATTATTTTTATGGAACTTATTGCTTACACAAGGCTTTGCCTTGTGGCAATTCTTTTCTAATTCTTTCTTTCATAATTTTCATTTCTTATCCAATCCTCCTCTCCCACAAGCTCTCTTACTTATAAAACTATTCTAATGCTTTTAGAAAAACATCTAAATCTTCCATAATTCTATTTGATTTTGAGTCCATGCTGTGTTTTTCTTTGCTCATAGACACTTTAGAGTTATTCTCATCTTCTGGATGTATGATTTTAATGTCCCTTTCATCATAAGATTTTTTTATGATGGAATTTTTTTGCTTGTTTGCTCATTCTTCCAGCCTGCTACCTGATTTCAGACTTGATGTTAAGTTCCGGCTCTGACAATTTCTGAAGGGAATGTCTGGATTCATTCTGCTGTTATTTTATTGGAATATTAAGTAACATACATACCAGAATCTCAAGGACAGTACAGGATGGAGACCTGCAAGCTTTCAGTGCTCTGATCCAAGGGAGAGTCTGATAGTTGCTCTAAGCTGCCTATGCTCTTCAATTTCATGACCTGGAAATTTTGAGAGTGGGTTTAAATCTGAGCAACATGCTAGAGGATGTGCCCCAGTTGGAGCTCCAGTATACTGCTGCTGGACCTAGCAGTTTTTCACACAACTGGAAAACTCTGCTGGTTCAGAATAACATGCAAACTCCTCTTTGGTCTCGAATTAAAACCCTGGTTATTCCTCTGCAGACTTCAGACGGGACTGGAAGTTAAAAGTAATATCCCACTCCAATTCTGAGGTCACAGACACATCACTGCTCCTTGCTTCTGAATTTGTGCTTGCTTAGTAGACAGCCTACAGATCACAACAGTTCTTTACCCTGGAACACCACCCTAAATATAGGCCTCAGTGAGTCCTGGATCTGTGACTAAGAACTGGGTAGTAAGGGAACAGAGCTGTTAGGCTGTACCTGTCCTGGAACAGTGCAAGATTCAGCCCCTCAGTGCTCTTCTTGTCCTGGTCCTTCCCTCTGTGTCTGCCCATGCCCATCTGGGCTGGAAAAATGACTATGATTTTTTTCTGGATTTCTGGATCAGGATTCAGCCTGGCGCGTTGTATTTGCAGGAGGTGTGTGGTAGACTTCTTCCTGCTATTCCACTTTCCTGATTCTGCCTCTCCTCCTTGATGTTCTTCCAAACACCTCTCTTCTGAAGGAATTTCTTTTCCATTCATTTAGTATTTTCCCCTCTTAAAAAATAGTGGTTCCTTGCACATTTCAAATTCGGTAGTCAACGCATTTTGACAAGAAAACTTGCTCTGGCACTTGCTGCTTGCTGGGCACTTGTGGCATGTGGCTTGTTGTCTTGGAGAGCTGTAAGGATGGGAGGTGGCTCAGCCTCCCTGCCTGGCCCCTGCTGCTGTCTTGCCGCACCCTCCCCCCAGCGGAGAGGGTGCCCAGCTGTTAGGTCAGAGTCCACAATGTGGCTAGTCAGATGGCGAGGCAGGTCCTGCAAGACCGTGTGGCTGCTGCACTCACGAAACTGGCTCCCGAAACAGGAGTACTGGAAGGGGCCTGGAGAGGCCGGTGTGATGGAGCCGCAGGAGCCGGGGCAGTGGTGGAGGAGCCAGGCAGCAGCCAGGTCCCGGACTGCAGAAGCTGCAGGACTGTGGCTTCCTCCCCAAGCCCCACAGCCAGCCCTTTCCTACCTCCCAAGGAAGCTTGGATGGCCTGGAACGAGGAGGAAATGTAAAGATCGAGTCCCCTCTCAGAATGTGAGCTGGGTTAGACTGTTTCTCTGCAGCTGGAAGTCCCATTTGCCCCTTTGGAGAATTAGGGAGGGAGAACCAAGACACCATTGTATATTGAAAATCAAAGTCCTCAAAATCTTGCTTCTAGCACAGACCTCCTTGATATATAATTGGTCTTGTCCAAATGCTTTTCCTATCTTTAATGCCAATTCTTCTTCTTCACATAAACTACTATTGATTTAAAAAATCATTTCTTTTTATAGAAATGCTGATAGGTCTATTTTTCATCTATTCATTGTCCTCATTCCAATACCATCTTTGTATAATCTTAGATTAATTGGGTCTCAGGCCTAGCTTTTGGCAAGCTTAATTTTCCCTCCATTATTAGATGATCCTGCTCTTAAGCTTTCATCGTCTTCTTCAGTAAGACTTAAATAAGTTTATATTCTAAATAAGGGCTGCCTTTGGCTACCATGTCTCTATGATTGGCAAGGAGGTCAAATGTCTGTGGACTGAGGAACTTTTTCAGCTCTTCTCATTTTCTTGCTATCATGACTGTTCTATATAGATTAAAATTTGACAGGAAATAGTGATAATCTATGTCAACATCTTTTCATTGTTACATTTGGGAAACAGTTTGCCTTGTTTAAATAGGTCACACTGAATATGCTATAACTGCAATTTGTATAGTCTCATCTTCATCCTTTCTTCTAATTATTTGTTCTTAATGATTTTTTAATTTGCTTTCACACAGAGGTTCTTAACCTGAGGTCCATGGATCTTTTTTTTTTTCTTTTTTTCCTGAGGCAATTGGGGTTAAGTTGCCCAGGGTCATATAGCCAGGAAATGTTAAGTATCTGAGACCAGATTTGAACTCAGGTCCTCCTGACTTCAGGGCTGGTGCTCTCTCCACTACAACAACTAGTTGTCTGGCTTATGGAAAAATAAAAATATATATTTTTAGAAGGGACAGCTAAGTGGCACAGTGAATAGAACACCAACCCAGGAGTTGGTGGGGAGTGGAGGAAGATGGTCTGGATTTCAAATCATAACCACATCTGGCTGTGTTACCATGGACAAGCCACTTAACCTCAGTTGCCTCCAAAAAATATATGGCTAACTATATTTCAATATAATTGGTTTCCTTTGTAACCCTATGAATTTTACTTTGTGTATTTAAAAACATTATTCCAAGGAGGCCATCCATGATACAAAAAAAAGTAAAGCCTTTGCTCTACCATATCAATAGTCTGACTACAAGTAATTCATAAATTACTCTCATGTTAAGGAGAGATTTCCTTTCTACTAAGATAAAATATGGTTTGTTTGCGTTCAGAGCTCACCATAACCAAAATCTTTCACCTGTCTCCTTAAAAAAAAAGTATCCAGAGGTGCAAGACTTCTATGTAGTCTCCCAAGCCCTTGGCGTCAATAATCTATTAGTCCTGAATCACATTCTCCTCATGTTTTTTTCTCTCCTCTTCTATATTCTGCTCTGCATGGTAGTCACTGCATATTCATGTCTGGGTGGGCTTAGTTTGGCAGAATCTTGTCAAGTCCTTCATGGACCTTCCTGACATTCTCTGCTGCTGAGGCTGGTCACTTTTCCTCCCGGGAGCCTCCTTGCTTTTTGCCCATTCTGACCACTGCAAGAGGAGATGACCCACGAAATGGCATCTCTTCTTACAATCGGGCATAGGACAAAACCAGTTCCTTCATGCGCCTCTCCAAGAAGAATCTGTGAGCTCTTCTTTAGTTAGCTGCAGTTCCCTTTTACCTTCTAGTTTCAGCACGTCTGTGTTCCTTCCTATGCTTCTCTTACTACCGACAGGCAGCATGGATAAGCTCCGAGTAGGCAGGAGGTCTTGGGTTCGTGTCCTGCCTTTGACACATACCGGCTGGGCAAGTCACCCAACCTTTCAATCAGTGCCCCAAGGCAACTGTCTAAGACTACACATTGCAGGGAAGAGCCGACCTGAATTGGCACAGGAAGGCTCCCCACCCAGGGCTTCCTCATACCAGCGAAATTAATGAGGAAATCATTAGTCCTATCAGTCCCTACCTTAGTAGGTCAAGCTCCTGGTTGTTGTGTACGCCTGTCATTGTTTATAAATATGTTAACACAGTGTGATCTTTGACATTCTCTGGGCCTTTTTCAGCTGCCCCATCATCTAGCATCAGGAATTAGACAGCAAGGTCTGCAAAGGATTGAGGCTTATTTTAAAATTTTCCTTTGTTGCCACTGCTAGTGGTTGGTATGTTGGGAAGAACCCTGGGCACTAAAGGTAATTTATTCCCAGAACTGTATTAAAGGCTTTTCTGGAGCTACAGAACTGACAGAGACTGTTCAGAAAGCACACCATCACCTCCTTACCACAATGAGACACCAGAATAGGACTTTTTTTTCAGAATAGAACTTTTGTGGAAGATATAATTCATATGGTAAAAGAGTACCCAGTTCAACTATTTTCTAGCACTTTATTTTATAATGCAAATGAATGGTATTTCCATTGTAATATAGAGGAAATGGGCTTTGTGTTGGCTAAGGACTAATCCATCTCTCCAGGCTCTGATTTTCCCAGGGAGTCTCAAATATTACCTCTAGCCCCCACTTTGCCTCTCCCACACCTTATTTCACAGCTGGTTCTGGGTTGTCCCAGCCTAGTCCCTTGAAAGAGATGTAAACTCTTAGCATCTGCCCCAAAGGCCTACTTGGGGCTTTGCAGTCACTGGAATAGGTTAGGCTGGGGGAATCCTGACATATCTCTAGGCCTCAGTTTGTAGGCCTCATTGCTTTGAACCCTTCTGCCTTATTGGAAATAGTATCCAGTCAACTCTGTCTCTAAACTATCTGAGAAAAAGCAATAGTACTCAGCTCTCCATAATCATTCAGCACTCAGAAATCATGTCTCTCACCACAACAAACCTGGGCCTGAAAGCCCAACCTGAAGCAGAGTGAAAGGCCCATGTCGGGGGTGTCTCTGTCACTGTTTACCATCTTTAAAAGAAGTAAAGTCACTGGCACTGAAAGTTGATTTAGTCAAGTAATCAAATCCCCTTCCCCCATGATGGTCCTTATCACCTGAATCCAGAAATCTGGGTAGGATACTCATGCTGCCTCAATTGTCAGGGTTTGAAGAGACAACACAATAGGTTGTGGAATATCTTCTCATTTTTTCCATCTTGTGATTAAGGAAATCTGGTTTGTTCTAGAAGAACTATATCCCTAGTTTACACTTAAAAAAAAAAAAATATATATATATATATATATATATCCTCCTACAGTACAGTATAGACAACTCTTTCTTCTTTTTTTTTTTTGAGTTCCAAATTTTTCTCCGTCCCTAAAACATTAAGCAATTTGACTTACATATGTGCAATCATGTAAGACATATTTCCATATTAGCCATATTGTGAAAGAAACAGACCAAAAGGAAAAAAATCACCAAAAAAAAGGCAAAAAGTAATATGCTTCAATCTGTATTCAGAATCCACTAGTTTTCATCACAAATCGAAACAACTACACCCAGAGAAGGAACACTGGGAAGTGAATGTAAATTGTTAGCACTACTGTCTATCTACCCAGGTTACTTATACCTTCGGAATCCAATATTTAACGTGCAACAAGAAAATGGTATTTACATACATATATTGTATCTAGGTTATATTGTAACCCATGTAAAATGCATGGGATTGCCTGTCATCTAGGGGAGGGAGTAGAGAGAGAGAGGGGAAAATTTGGAAAAATGAATACAAGGGATATTGTTATAAAAAAAATTACTCATGCATATATACTGTCATAAAAAATTTATAATTATAATTTTTAATTAAATAAATAAATAAACAAACAAACAAACAAATAAATAAATAAATAAATCGGATTGCCTTGGATCATTGTATCGCTGAGAAGAGCTAAGTCTATCATAGTTGCTCATTGCACAATGTTGCTGTTACTGTGTACAATATTTTGCTGTTTCTGCTCATTTCACTCAGCATCAGTTCATATAAGTATTTCCAGGTTTTTCTGAAATTTCCTGCTCATCATTTCTTATCTTTATTCCGTTATATTCATATGTCACAACTTGTTCAGCCATTCCCCAAATGAGGCACAACACTTAAATTTCAAGCTATTATAAATATTTTTGCCCATGTGTTTCCTTTTTTAAGATCTCTTTAGGATAGAGCTCTAGTTGCAATGTTGCTGCATCAAAGGGTATGTGCAGTTTGATTACATTGGTTCCAAATTTATCTCTAGAATGGCTGAATCAGTAAACAACTCCACCAACAACATATTAGTATCCCATATTTGTTACATCCCCTTCAACATTTATCAATTTCCTTTTCTGTCATATTAACCAATCTGATAGGTTTGAGGTGCTACCTCAGAGTTGCTTTAATCTGCATTTAACTAATAATGATTTAGGACATTTTTTTCATATGACTATGGATAGCTTTGATTTCTTCATCTGAAGACTGTTTGTTTATATCCTTTGATGATTTATCAATTGAAAAATGACTCATAATCTTATTAATTTAACTCAGTTTTCGGGACACTGATGCATTGTTGGTGGAGTTGTGAAAGAATCCAACCATTCTGGAGAGCAATCTGGAATTATGCCCAAAAAGTTATCAAACTGTGCATACCCTTTGACCCAGCCATACTACTACTGGGCTTATACCCCAAGGAACTACTAAAGAAGGGAAAGGGACCTGTATGTGCCAAAATGTTTGTGGCAGCCCTTTTCATAGTGGCTAGAAGCTGGAAGATGAATGGATGTCCATCAATTGGAGAATGGTTGGGTAAACTATGGTATATGAATGTTATGGAATATTATTGTTCTGTAAGAAATGACCAACAGGAGGAATACAGAGAGGCTTGGAGAGACATCAACTGATGCTGAGTGAAACGAGCAGAACCAGAAGATCATTATACACTTCAACAATGATACTGTATGAGGATGTATTTTGATGGAAGTGGATTTCTTCAACATAGAGAAGAGCTAATCCAATTCCAATTGATTAATGATGGACAGAACCAGCTACATCCAGAAAAGGAACACTGGGAAATGAGTGTAAACTGTTATTTTTACCTTCTGAATCCAATTCTTCCTGTGCAACAAAAAATTCGGTTCTACACACATATATTGTATCTAGAATATACTGTAATATATTTAACATATATAAGACTGCTTGCCATATGGGGGAGGGGGTTGGGGGAGGAAGGGAAAAAATCTGAATAGAAATAAGTGCAAGGGATAATGTTGTAAAAAATTACCCATGCATATGTACTGTCCAAAAAATGTTATAATTATAAAATAAAATAAAAATTTAAAAAAAAATTTAACTCAGTTTTCTATATTTGAGAAATAAGTACTTTATCAGACATACTTGTTATGAAGATTGTTTCCTAGATTTCTGTTTTCCTTCCAATCTTGGTTACATTGGTTTTGTTTGTGCAAAACCTTTTATATTTAATATAATCAAAATTATCTACTTTATATCTTGTAATGTCCTCTATCTTGTTTGGTCAAAAACTTTTTTTTCTCTGTAGATTTGACAAACTATTCTTTGCTTTCCTAATTTGCCTATAAGACCACCCTTTATGTCTAAATCATGTATCAATTTTGATTTCATGTTGGTATATGGGATAAGATGTTGGTCTATACCGAGTTTCTGCCATTGTTTTCTAGTTTTCCCAGTGATTTTTGTCAAAGTGAGCTTGTCTCCCATAAGCTAAGGTCTTTAGGTTTATTAAACATTAGCTTACTATGGTCATTTACTACTGTGTCTTGTGTACCTCATGTATTCCACTCTATTTCTTAGCCAGTACCAGATAATTTTGACGATTTGACGATTGCTGCTTTATAATATGATTTCAGCTCTGATATGGCTAGTCTACCTTTCTTTGCGTTTTTCCCCATTAATTTCCTTGGTATTCTTGACTTTTGTGCTTCCAGATGAATTTTATTATTTTCTCTAGCTCTATAAATTAAGAATAGTAATGTTAAAAAAAAAAAAAAAAAAACAGAAAAATGGATCTTATTTCAGAGAGAAAATGTAGGGTCATTAAAAACATGGCACCATTTCCCAAAAGCAATCAAGCCAGCTCTCTGTCTCCCATTCAATGCTGGACACTGTTCACTGCCTGTCTATATCATGTGTCCAGAATGTAAGCACTGATAGAAAGGACTTTGGATGATCCATCCAACTGCCTACCACAGCCTGGCTCGTAGCCACAAAATGCGGTCTACTTGAAAAACACAGTAAGATCCTCCATATTAAACCAGCATTTTCTATTATGTTTGGAGAGCTAAGTGCAAAAATGAACACAAGTAAACAAAATAAAGGCAAAAAATGCAATAAAAATAGTGGTAGAACCGCAAAGAGAGCAAGAGAGGCCAAAGATTTATAGAATAAATGGAAGCCTTAAAACTGCATATCAGGAATTCTTTGAGAATCTGAAGGTGCTAGACAGACATGACAAGCACACACCCACAGACCTGCAAACATATGCACACATATGCGCCCAAACATGCCATCAGGTAAAGAGCCAAGCGGTCTCTGATCAGATGAAGCTCAAAGCCTGGCCTGGGTTCTGGCAGTGACTACATCAGGGAGAAACAGTGACTCTAGGCCCTGCTTGTTTGATTTTCAATCTGGGAATTTGGGGGGTTGTGAATTAGCAATATGACCTTGTAGGGAGGAAGTATTCCTCCCTGTCTGAAGGCCCAATCCCATAATTTCGCAGTGAGGCAACTGAGGCCCAGAGGAGGATTCCAGGTCACACACTAGTCAGTAAACAGCAGAGCCAGGATGCTTCTGTCATTCCTTTACGTTGTTACACTGTCCTGTAGTTTTTTATCTTTGTGTGTACCCAGTACTAAAGAGCTGCCTGTGATAATTGCTTAATAAATGTTTGTGGAACTGAATTAAACTAATTAAATTAAACTTTCCCCATGGAGCTTGTGATGGGGGTCCTAATCTTTTTCTAACTAATTTCCTTCCTACTTTTCTTCCTTTCCTGTCCCTCTTCCCCTCCCAGGATTTTTGGCAGGAAAGTGCTTTGTGCATGGAAAAGCTGTACACAAATATATACATTTTGTGAACTACTAGATTGTCTCCTAGTTCAGGGAAGGAGGGATGGTGAAGAGGGTCTGGTGGCCCGGACAGCTGAGCTACAACTGGGCAGTGGGATGCAGGAGAGGAAGTCGTGTACTTCAGGCAGCTCGGGCCTCTTGATTCTCTATTCTCTGACCCAGGAAAAGAGTTTCAGGGGCATATGAACATGTATGTATATGCACAAGCACACACACAACACACAGGGCACCATGGCACATTTCCCCTTCCCCCCCCCCTCCTGAGTCTGAGGCCAGGATGAGGGGAAAATGTGCTAGCCAAATAGATGGATGTATGTAGATGGATGCTTCCTCCTAGGGTTGTCATAGCAACTGGTCCCCTTTCACCTCTACCCTCCTCCCCAACCTCAAGCTCACCCAGCAAGGAGTAAAGGGCTCAGCTGAGCTTCTTGCTGAGGACGGGGTCATTCACCCCCAGCCTTAGCCTAACAGCTGCCACTGATTAGGCAGCCTCCCCCAGGGGGGCCCTTGCTGAACTGCTCCTACTTCTCTACAGGCCAGGATTGATGCTCCTCTCTGGCCGACCCCCTCCCCTCCCTCACCAAACCTGCGGGAGTCCAGCCTAGCGAAGACAAGATCTGGGTGGTGGGGACTGCTGAATCCCAGCCCCTGACCTGTAGGAACCCGGGACAATACCTGACTGTAACAGGAGCTGCAATGTACATGCATGTGCAAGAAGAGGCAGTCAGCCGCTAGCCCGGTGTTCTCAGGCTGTTACAGCAGGAAGGAGTAGAATTAGACTCAGACAAGAGACTTCTCACTGACTGCAGAGGGCCGCAGTGGTCTGGGAAAGGGCTCAGAACAGTCCCTAAAGATGGTCTGGAAGCACAAGGCAATGTATCATTAGGCGGGGGGCCGAAGCAGATGGCCCCGGGAGGTCCCCACCAAGATAAATGTGGGCGGTATTCAGCCTAGGAGTGTGGGCTTAGTCCCTGAGGCCAGCTTCCAACTGGGGAGTGCTCGGTTAGCCCCTCTGGGCCCCCGAACAATGCACTGGTGAGGCCCTGCAGAGGCTCCAGAAAAGAACAGGCATCAGTGCCACGTTAAGCTAGTGACCTTCCGTTTTCAAGCCTTTTCCCTGGGCTGTTGTGAGTTTTAGAGACCGAAGTGGGGGTATGTGTCGTCATGGTGTCTGGCTGATTCTCCCATTCCCCAGTCAGGCTCCAGTGTCCATCGCCTCGGGGACTGCTCAGCCTCCCATCTCAGGGCCTGCCCAGGAGTGAGGGAGCTCTCTGACCCAGACCTTGGGGCCCAGATTTGGGGCCTTCCGGCTCGAGCTCCCACCAGAGGGTGCTGCTCTGCTCTGCAGCGCTCCCCCAGTCTATGGGGTTCTTTATCCCTCATCCTGCTCCCTGCCTCTGCCCACCTCTGCCCACTCTTCCTGGGGTAGAGCTGGGTGGTCCAGCTGCTGCAGGGCAGGAGCATGGGCGAGGTTGGCAGACAGGAAGGAGCTGCTATTTCCAGAGAGATAAGGAAGTCCTGGAGCTAGCGGTGGTATCCAGCAGTGGAACAAAGGCCTAGGAAACCCTTCGAAAAGGACGCATCCGGCCTGCTGCAACCCCCCTTCGAGGCCCTGCTCTGCTAATAACTAGCAATATGTCTGAAAGCAAGCACTCCATTGAAGGCATCATGTATAGCCTTAGAATTAGGGCTCTGAGAAGCTGTCATGGCAGCCTCCCCTTTTACAGATAAGAAAAGGAAAAAAGGAAAAATTACTTTCTCATCCTGACAGAATCCAGTTTCAAATCCAGTCTCCTGTATTCGCTTTTCACTATGCTTGGCTGCATCCAATTCACTTCATTCAAACAACTATTTATTGACTGACCTCTTGCCCTCTCTAGACCTCAGAAGAACAAGAACACAATACAGCTAAGGAAAACAATACTACAAGGCAGCAAAATAAATTATCTGTAGAGACCGAGCTCAGTGCCAGAGAACAGAAGAGGAAACTCCCTGCCCCCTTCTGAGGAGGGGCCGGTGGGAGGGGAGCCACAGCTCCCAGACCCGGCACTCTCGGTTAGATAGGGTATCTCTACTTTATCAGTTTCGCTTAACTATCTTTGTTAGGAGAAGATTCAATGAGATGGCCGGAGAGATCTGAAATGAATGCTGTACAAAAAACAAAAGGCACCACTCAAGTACTAGGTAATAAAAATAGGATGAGTTCTCTGGGATTTCTTCCAACAATACCTACGGTGTCTTCCTGAAGGTGGCTTCCATCTTTAGCGTTCTGTGGTCTCAGGTTCGGACTGACATTCCCTGGGGCTAGCTCTCGAGGGCAGAATTGCTGTTTTTTGGTTACACTGGGAAACGATCATGTGTGTGTGGAATAAATGAATGAACACTTGCTACCCTGGGTTGGTTTATCCAAGAAGCTGTTCTGAAGCTCATTCCTCCCCCTTCACCTAATGCACACACATACCCATGCACCTCAGAGGCTGTGTAGTAAACACGACGCCACCCTGGGCTGCTTTGTGTTTGCTGGGATGCCGCTGTGGGAAAGGCCCTCATTCCTTCCAGAGCTATGTCACTGCTGGGGCCTTACACAATCTCCGGGGCTGCATCATCTCCGTGGGGAAGTCCACAGACCTGGGCCATGGGGCCATCCCAATAACTGCCGAAGAGGGAAGCCAGAAGGGAACAGTTCTGCACACCTTAGGCCCACCAAACCCAGAAGGTCAGCGCTTGGAGGACCTTCTGAACTTCAGAACTGGAGGGGCAAGATAAACCATCTAAGCCAACCCTTCATTTTAATGAAGCCCAGGCAAAGGGACTGGCCCACAGTGAGTTAACCCTTGAGGAATCCATGTGTTTCATTAAGGGAGGCCCCACTGCCAAGGGAGCCTGGAAATGGAGCCTGCCTCAGGCCTGGAGGCAGGAAGCCCTCCTCCACGCCCCCAAGCTCCGAAAGGAAAAGGGCTTGGCTGCTCGGCCCTCATTAGCTGGCCCCAGGGCCAAACAACCTAAGGCCACAAACCTGAGGCAGGGCTTGGCCAAGGTCACCTACGACCTCCCTCCTGGGCCAAAGGCAGAAGGTGGAAGATGGGGAGGGGCAGGCTCCTCCGCCCAGGCAGAGGGGAGGCAGGGGAAGGGGAAATCCTTCCAAGCTATGCCTAAGAAATGGGCCACTAGGGAAGGGGCTCCCACTCCCCTCCAAGGACTCTTCAGGCCCAAGGATCACTTATGGGACCTAGGCTGGCGCACAGAAGCCAGTCCTCGTGGGCGGGGGCTGGTTAGTCCTTAACTGCCAGTCCTTCCTGGCTGACCAAGGTCTGCTACCACCCCTCAAAAGGGAGCTCTCAGGCCCCTTCGTTCCATTCTCCGGGCAGTCTTGTCGCATGGGGGACTGCAATAGGGCAAGCATTGGACCTGGACTGGAGAGGACCCGAGTTCCCAGTGACCACAGCTGCCCTAGCCTACAAGTCACCACAATGCCTGGCTCTTCCACTCACTTGCTTGTTTCACGACCAGAGGCAAGTCCCTCCCCTCCCTGAGCCTCAGTCCCTTTTCTGTAAATTAAGTAATGAGAAGTGAATAGTACTCTCAGACTCACTGACAGACTCCCTGAGTCTAAGTATCACAGATGTCATTCTCCCGTTTCACAGAAGACCAGTTAAGTGACTAGCCCAGGACCACAAAGCAGGAGTGGGCCCTACTGCTCCCTCTGCAAAAAGGCAGGGTCTCCTGGGCACACAACCATTAGTAGGGCCCACACCCTGACAAACAATCACTGACCACAAGACCGGCTGCCTTACATGAGTATTCCCCTCAATCTTCCCCTCCATTCCCAGCCCCAGAAAACCAGAGAGGACTTCTCTGTCCCATCACACAAAGGAGCCCAGGGGCTCCTGGAAGGGTATGTTATATGCTCTGAAGTTCCATACAGCCCACAAGCCACACACTTACCCACAAGTCTCACTCACCCACCCAACCGTAACAAACATACACACATCACAGGTCTCTACTTGCTTAAACCTCCCCCAATCCCCACAAGCTCTCCCCCCCTCAACCAAGCCAAACCACTGCATTCACACTATTTCCCCATGCTCTGGGCCAGATTCTATGAACCAGGGGAACATGGGGCGGGCCCTACCATGGGACTCTGCCGGAACTAGAGTGATTGCTGCCCACAGGAATCCAGCCCTACTTCTTCCGGCTCCCAAATGAAAACCACAGTCCTCAGGGCTCTGAGCCAAGGAAAGGTTGTTGGAGTGGATGTCCGGGGCCATGAGCTCCCCACATCAGCTCCTACTTCCCCTGAGATAGGCAGTATCCCCAGGCAATGGAGGGCTAGCTAGGAGGGAGTTATAGGCAAATGCTATACTCCCCCTTTCATAGGTAGAGAGGTGTAATGAGTCTGCTAAAAGAGGATGTAGTTATATTGTATTTAACTTATACTTTAACATATTTAACATGTATTGGTCAACCTGCCATCTGGGGGAAGGAGTGGGGGGAAGGAGGGGAAAAATTGGAACAAAAGATTTGGCAATTGTCAATGCTGAAAAATTACCCATTCATATGTCTTGTAAATAAAAAGCTAAAGTTAATTAATTAATCAATCAATCAATAAATTAATGGATGTAGCAGTCTGACATCATATTCTGAATAGTCCTTTAGGGCTTAGGAAAAGTTTTTGCCCTAAAGGAAAGAGGTATCTAGCTGTCTTGGGACAAGGCATAGTAGAAAGAGCATTTTACCTGGATTTACAAGCTCCTGGTTTAAATACTGATGCTTACAGCTTGGGCTCTTTATATGTAACCTCCTCTTTGGACTTCAGTTTTTCCCTGTTTAAGCTAATCAAGTCTGGCTCCAAGAAGAAAATATACCTCCCACTGGAGAAGTTGGAGAGGAAGAGGGGACTAAGGATGTAGATTGATGATGCACATTTTCAGAAGAAATGGATTATCAATATGTTCTAAATCACTATTATAGAAACACAAATTAAAACCATTCTGAGAAATACCAATCAGATTGATTAATACAAAAGGAAAATGACAAATACTGGAGGATATGTGGAAAAACTGGGACACTGATGCACTGCTGGCAATATTGTGAACTAGTACATTTATGCCCAAAGGGCTAGTGTACAAATCCTTTCACCCAGCAATATCATCACTAGATATTTATCCCAAAGAGATTAAAGAAAAGAGGAAAAGAACTATTTGCACAAAAATATTTAAAGCACATCTTTGTAATGGCAAAGAATTGGAAATGGGGATACCCATCAATTGAGGAATAGCTAAACAAGCTGTAGTATATGAATGTGATGGAATACTATTGTACAATAAGAAAAACCTGGGAAAACATATGTCAGGGGTGGGGAATTTTTTTTTCTGTGAAGGGCCATTTGGCTATTTATAACATCATTCATGGGACATACAAAATTATCAATTTATAGAAGCAGTGAGAGGGTTGTTGTTTCTAGCTTTTAGCTCATCATCATCTACAGTTACATTGGTAAATGACTTCACTTCTGACCTATATGAACTGAAACAAAGAGAAGTGAACAGAACCATTAAACACAGTGACAATATTGTAATAATATTCAGTTGTGAAAGACTTGGCTATTTTGATCAACAAGATGATTCAAGGCAGTTCCACAAGACTTATGATGAAAAATGCTATTCATCTCCAGGGAGGAAACTGATTGTGTCTGAATACAGATCAAAGTATACTTTTTCATTTTATTTTTTTCTTGCCTTTTTTTTTTTTTTTTTTTTTGCAACATGACTAATATGGAAATGACTTTTATGATGTCCTATGTATAACTGACCTTACATTTTTTGCCTTCTCAATGGGAAGGGGAGAGATGGAAAGTAAAGAATTCCAAATCCAATTTTTTAATGAATTTTTAAAATAAATAATTTTTTTTTTAAAAGAAATGAGTGGGATGGTTTTAGAAAACCTGGGAAGAATTATACAAATTGATGCAAAGTGAAGTTAGCAGAACCAGAGAACATGGTATACGGTAACAGCAATGTTGTAATGATGATCAACTATAAGACTTAGTCCCTCTAATTAACACATTGAAACTCTTGACAATTCCAAAGGACCCATGATGAAAATGAGTATCTACCCCCAGAGAATTGATGAACTCTAAGAGCAGACCGAAGCATACTTTTTTATACTTTAACTGGGAAATATTTCATTAAATATAGATTTTTTTAAATTATAGGTTTTTATTTATAAAACATATGCATGCTTTATTTTTTCTACATTGATCCTTGCAAAGTCTTCTGTTCCAAATTTTCCCCTTCTACCCCACTCCCTCTCCCTTAGAAGGCAGGTAGTCCAATACATGTTAAATATGTTAATTTAGAAATATAGATTTTTTAAAAAAGAATGATGACGCACATGCTATCTGAGGAGGTTGGTTGGTTCTGGTAAAGTTTTTTTTTGTTTTTGTTTTTGTTTTTTTTTTAAACTTCATCAAGAATCATAGTGGAATAATAGAAAGAGAGCAGATGGCTAAGGCAGCAAGCCCTGGGTTCCTAAGTAGCCTTTGTTATAAACTACATAATCTTAGGCAAAACATCCAGTGCTTTAGGCAAGTCTCTAAAACTGTTTAAGTTACAGCACAAACTAATCTATGTTAGCAGAGGAAGCTTCCTTACCAGAAGTACCCTATATCAATGAAGTCACAGACTTGGTCCCCACTGGCTACAAAGATGGGGTCAAGAAGGTCAGGGTGAAGAATAGACTCAGAAATGAATGTAATGTGATAACAAAATGCATCAACCAAAAAGATGACTCTGCTTCCTGACTCTCAAATCCCCTACTCCCACCCCACACTGACATTCTATAATTCCACTGTTTCTGTAGGTTGGTCAGGAGGGGTAAAGAATATGGATTTGGCTGGGGAGAAGGTGCTGGCTCAGCAGCCTGGTGAGCCTGAATAGGAATCCCAGCTGCCTGGCGCCTCTCTCAGCCCTGCTGTCTCCCTATACCCTGGCCCTTTGCCCTCACACCTGTCTTTTCCAGGGGGCCCAAGAAGACACCAAGAAAGATGGCCCTGCTTTGGAGCTGTGCACACCTGTTCCAAGACCCTCTGGGATGAAGGACAATGCGTAGTGCGACTTTGAACAAGTCTCCTGGACTTCTATTTTCATATATATATATAAAAAGAGAGAGAGAGACAGAGACAGAGAGACAGAGAGACAGAGAGAGAGAGAGGGATGGAATTTGATTGTATTTCCATTCCCTTCTGTGCTACAGATTGACATTCTATGAATGTGACTCAGGGTGAAGAGAAAGACACCCACAGGAGAGGAAGGGAAAGCTAGTTTCCTCCAAGATGTAGGGGTATCCACTTGGAACCTCCCCCTCTGCCCCCAAACATGTATACAGTACTAAGCTATCCCAGGGATGGGCTAGGATTGGTTACTCTCACTCTAGATCCCCTCCCCATCCTGAAGAATACACAACTACAAGCCCCTACACACTCCTAATAGCTTTGGCAGCCGGCACTGTTGCCATGGCAATAGTTACAGCTGCTTTTCTTCTGGTTCTGTCCTCCCCAGAGAGCCTCTGCAGTGGAGATGCTAAGTGTGTCAGTGGGTCAAAGAACTAAAGGATGTTCAAGCTGGGAAGAATGGATGTTAGAAACATATATAGCTTCTTCTGGTCAAAGGGATTTTCAATAATTCAATTCAACAAAGATATACTAAGTACCTGCTGTGTGCAGAGCATTGTGCCAAAAGAGAAACAAGGGTCAAATGGGGGGAAGGGATGGGAATAGTGATGGCAAGGTGGCCCCAGGAGCAGTCATCAGTATGGAGAATTCCCAGTGGGGAAACTCCCCTGCCAACAAAATCAGCATTTCCCTAATTTACAATCTGAAGTGTTACCCTGGAGCCCCCTTAGAATAAGTTCACATTCCCGTAGCTGGTATATGTGCTAGACAGCATTTCAAGTGAATCCATTGCCAGTCTTCTTTCCATCATATCACATTCTTTATAAAGCTTAGATAAAATCCTTAAACATGCTACAATGTGCCAGAGGGGATTCTAGAGATCATATGATCTAACCCCTCTTACTTTAGAGCAGAAACTAAAGGCCCAGAAATGGGAAATGACTTGGGCAAAGTCTCACAAATGAGTCAAGAAAGCTAGGGCTAGAAATTAAGTCTCCAGATTCATAAGACCAGGCCTGCCACTGAGGGAGCCGCCTGGCTGTCTCACAGGCAGAAAGCCTATTTGCTACTGGCTGGGGCAACTTGGATATTTTTCAACAACCACTTCAGCATCAATCGGAAATCTCCTTTCAATACTCTCACAAAAAAATACCATAAAACCCTCCAACCGACAAACTGATTAGTGTTTTCCTTTCCTGATCCTCTGGCCAGCAAGATCCCCAGGGAAAAGAGGAAACCATTTCTCCTTCCCCAGCCTCAGCCTGGTAGGTCTAGCAGCTTCCCAGCTGCCCTCTTCCCCAGGCATTGAAACCAACTGGCCACAGCTGTAATCTCCGATTCTTCATTCCTTGGACTGCCTCCTCTAATTCCCCTCGCTACCTTAGACACTACCTTAAAGCTCTAAAACTGGAAGAGGTTTTAGAAAGCCTACAATCCAACCCCCTAAATTTGCTAAAGAGGAAACAAAGCTGGAGGCTAGAAAGAACTTGCTCTAATTTCCACAATAACTTCCTAGGATCCTAGATTTCAGATCTAGAAGGGATTTTGGGAGCCATCTAACCCAATCTTTTGCATTTTACACAGAGGAAACTGAAGCCCACAGAGAAAAGTGATTTTCAACAAGCTGGGCCAGCAGTATCAGAGCCAGGATGGGAACCCAGGTGCTCTGACTACAAATTCACCTCTCTCTCAGGATCAGGAAGATTCCCTGACTTCCTATTCAGTGTAATCGGCAAGTCTGTCCCTCCCCACCCCCTACCTGCCTCTTTTTCTATCTCTCTTGGCTCTCTCCTTCAGATCCTTTCTCCTCTTGTAATTTGGAATAGGAGGTAAGGAAGAAAATGGATTGTGATGAGAATAGGGTGTTCTAAGAAATAGCCTTAGAGATTATCTTACTGAGGGTTCTTCACTTAGTGTTCACAAAAGCTCAAGAGGTTCATGGATAAATTTCAGAGCACATCAAAGTGAATGGGGAAAAAAAAAATCTTTATATTCACTAACCTTTGATTTCCTTTGCAATTCTTTGTATTTAATGTATTTAAAAACCTGTTTCCGAGAAGCAGTCCCCAAATTCTCTCCAGTCTGTATTCTAAGGCCCCACCTTGTTCTGACAGTCTCCATTCTGCCAAAAGGGGCCATGATACAAAAAAGGTTGAGTCCTTAATCTAATCCAACTCTTTTTTACAGATGAAGAAATATGAAGCTCAGAGAAGGGCAATGACTTGCACAAAGTCACATAAGCAGTAAAGAAGCAAGGCCAAGATTCAGATTCTTATCCTCTGTAATTTCAAAACCAGTATTCTTTCTACCTTTTTTTTTTTCTACTTTTTCCCTTTCAGTGGGCCGGGCTGGACTAGGCCTAAGGAAGACTCTGCCCTCCAAAATCTCATCTTATCTAGGGAAGAGTTAATAATTACTGAAGCCTTCAAAGCTTCAGTTTGTCCCCTTTCCCCTTCCCCCACTCCCCACTGGGCCCAAACCTTAAAAACAGGAAACCAACATCAGCATTTTCAGAATGAGACCTTTTTATCCAAAGCAAAACCACATAGGTTTATTAACAAAGAAACTCCAAAAAAGGACAACAGGGATCCAGCTAGTGGCATGGTGAAACTGAGTTCTCACAGCTCAAGAGAAGGGAGACCAAAAGTCCAGTTTCTTGAGGAATCTGCCCAGCAGAAACAAAGTAGTATCTGACTGTGAATTAGCATCTTCCTTGCTCCCACTACAGACACATACACAAAACACCACTGTTCTCACACACACACACACACACACACACACACACACACACACACACACATTCTCTCTTCAAGGGAAAATGCCAGGGGCACCAGAACAGGAGCCCTAGCACATACTAGGGTTCTTAAGCCCTAACAAGGCATAGAGGGGATGGGACACAAGGTGAGCAGGGGAATACTGATCACATCCAGCCTTTGGAGGCCAGACTGGTAGCCATGCTGGTGCCCTGAGCTCCAAACACACTCCCCTGCTGGGAAGGCTGGCTGCCCTACTTCCCACCCTCTCAGGGGCAGCTGCCAAGCCGAGCTTATGCTGGGAAGGCCCTGAGAGGAACTGGGACAAGCTGGGGGTGGGGGAGAAGGCTGAGAGGGTCTCGCCTTCCATGAGGACCTCACACCACATATTCGTACCACATTTCACACCTCTGACTTCTTCCCTCCTCTCATTCAAACCTTCTATCAATCAATGGAAAGAATGAGCTCCACAGGACTTCATATGGGCCCAGGCTGGTTCTCTCTTTGCCACCCAAATCACTACTGGCTTCCTGTTCCACCTCCCCCACCCCCCACCAACACTTTTTGCATTTGACAAAGTGTCTGCTTCCCACAAAGTTTACTGAGAGTCTAAGGAAGCCACATCTCCGTCGAAGATACTGGCCTCATGGAACCCAACATGCAAACATTTCTCCTGAGATTCCTGGCCCGCCAATCTTAGGCTGGATCTCCATCAAAATGTCCAACGACAGGGCTGGAGCCGGGGGGGACAGAGCGCTCTTCTCCTCGCTGTAGGCACCCCCTCCAGAGGGGGCCCGTAGCACAAAGCCTCAGGAGCACAAAGCCAGGGACCCTTAAACATTGGAACCTCTCTGCGCTGCCTCGCGAGCTTGCCGCAGCCCGTACAGCCACTTGATAACGCGGGCATTTCGCTCAATGACAGAGACGCCGTAAGGGGCTCGCTCTCTGGCCCTGTCTTCAGCTGTGGCTTCACTGCGTTGGGACTGAGTGCCCTCTGAGCTGCTGGTGCTGATGCTGTGGAATTTCACCGAGACTATGTCCGAGCTGGCCCTAGCGAAGTGCTCCACTCCCAAGCCACGCGCTTCCTCGGGGTCCAGGCCACAGTAGTTAAAGAAGCGTTCGAGGTCAGCCGTGGCCCTGGAGAATCGGTCGCTCAGGTCTGATTTGGAGCGGTGCAGGTGGGTAAGCCGCCGAGGGCCCTCTTGGGGACTGGGGCCTGGTGAGGTGCCCAGGTTAGAGCAAGGGCTGGCAGGGGAACTGGGCATAGCCCGGATTTGGGGCTCCCCGGAGGGCCGGACATCCACCCTGCGCACTGCTGCTATGCTGGGGGGTCGAAGAGGAGTAGAAAGGGAACCCTCAGTGGCAGGGCTCATTCGCTTCCCATCTCCTAGAGACCTCCGACTCAGGCCAGGCGAGGGCCCTGCCTTCCACTTGCGTTCTGGAGGAGGGCCATCAGGCAGGGGCGTAGGGCTATCACACAAATTAATGAGATTGCTGAGGACATCCATGTTGAGGGAGGCCCGAGCCCCACAAGCCTCTGCCCGGCGGCTGCCTACAGCCGGGGATCGGCGATTGGGTGTCAACATTGCTCTACGAACTCCAGGGCTAAAGAGGGGTTGCTTTAGGAGTAGGGGCTTTATAGGCTCCTGGCGGGTGCTGGCCACCCGCAAGCTCTTCACATACTTGGCCTTGTCCGCCTCCAGCCTCTCCACAGCACTCGGTTTCCGGACGTTGCCTTCGCCCTGGCGTCGGAAGTAACCAGGTCCCTTGGTGAGGATGCGGAAGGGCATGCTAGAGGTGCAGGGTGGCCCGGGTGCCACCTCCTTCAGACTCCCTGCTGTGGGCAAGGTCTCCACGGGCATGACTGTCAGCTTTGGCCACTAAAGCACCCAGGGACTCTGTGGGGGCTGAAGATGAATTCAGGCAGCAAGCAGGAAGCAATCACATACCCTGAGCCGATCACTGGAGGAAGATGCAGCAACAGCTGGGCGCCCGTCGGCTCCTGAGTCTGCCGGAGAAACGTCCAGTCCACTACAAGAAAAGAATGGGGCAGGTTGTGAGGCAGAGCTTCTGTCAGTGACTGAAACCAGTTCAGACAAAGGCACAAAGGTACAGCATCGGAGCCAGTATCCAGCACTTCTGGTCACCCGGCTCCCCCTCTCCATCCACCAACACTCCCAGCTGCTGCAGAGCTGAACTGAACCAATCCCACCAGCTCCCTTCCCTATTTCAAGGCTCCAGGCCCCACCCCTAGCTGGATTCACCTCTCACCCAACAACCAATCAGTACTCAGAAAGGAGTTTCAAATCCAGCCCCAAGACCTGCCCCCTCCACACACATTCTTCACTCTCCCAATGGACCAAGCAAAGATGGGAAAAGGAGAAAGAAAAGAAAGGAAAGGGGGAGGTAGAAAGATGGAGGAGGGGGAGGAACAGGGAAAGATGAGGGACAGATGGAGGAGGTAGAAGAGATGGGGGAGGGCAGAACAGGAGAAAGAAAAATCAAAAAGAAGATTGGAGAAGATAGAGGGAAAGAGAGGTGGGGAGAGATGAACAAAGTGGACAATGAAACTGAGGAGATGGGAAAAAAATAAAGAAGGGAAGAAAAAAGGAGAGGGAGAGGAAAGAGTAGAGGGGGATGATGAAGAGACAAAAAGAAAAGATGGAGAGAAAGAGAAGAAACTAGAGAGAAAAGTGGATGAGAGAAGAGACAAATGAGGAAGACGTAAGATAAAAGAGACAAAGCCAAGAAAGGGTAGGGATGGGAATGTGAGGGAAGGCAGAGTAAGGAAAAAAGAATTACAAGAAATGGACAAGATGAGGGAGAAAGGGAGTTAAAAGAATAAAACTTTAGAGGATTCATTCAGAGAATGAAGTGGAAGAAGTCAACAAATTCCCTTGACTTCTTCCATCCCCCACATCCCCCTGCCAGGAGGCAGCCAGGCAGTCTGCTGCTACAAAACGACCCCCCCCCCCACACACACACACACACACACACACACACACACACACGGGAGACCAGGGACTAACCCTGCCTATAACACTAACTGCCAGTTTGACTGTGGGTAAATCCCTCCACCTTTCTGGGCCTCAGTTTCCTCCTCAGTTACAATGTATAGTCCCCAGGACTATACAATCTGGGGCTTTGCCAGAAACAGTCCTGGCATTTCTGGGTCTTGCCAAATGAAAATGATAGTTTATGGATATTGGGGGTTCAAAGTTTCCTTCTTATTAGATCACAGAATTCAAAGCCAGGGACGATTTAGAATACCATTTAATCCAACCTCCTTGTTTTACAAATGAAGAAACTAAATCCCAAAGGGATTAATTTGGCAGGTCCAAGGTACCAAAGCTAGAAGATGGATCTGACTCAATTCGAGAGATAGAGTTATGAATAGAGAACCTGCCTGGAAGACCTGAGCCCAGCTTTTGCCACATGCTGACTATCTGACCCTGGACAAGTCACTACTAATCTTTCAGTGTAGCAGATAACTCCATGTATTCTAAGTTGCAGAGAGACACTAGAATGCATAAAGAAGTTCTCTCTCCTAGAGAGCTCCTTTTACATGGCCAGTCCCAATCCCCTCAAAGCGAGTTCCTGGGGCCCCTGATCCAAGTTCTCTGCTTCCAGAGCCAGAGAGATAAGGGAGAGTTCAGTGTCTGTCACCTTTTCCTCAGCCTGCCCTCTCACCACCATTTAGATTCAATTGAGGCAAGCACAGTCCCTGGCTACATGTAGTCAACATGTACACACAATCCCACTCTAACACCAATGAAGGAGGGAGGACAGGAACAAGCAAAGGATCCAACTCCCCTCCCTCCCAACAGCAGCACCAGTCAGTGGTGAAGAACCCAGGTCTCCCAAGTCTCCAGTGCAAAGCTTTTCCATTTCTCCCTTCCTTCTCACCCCCACCCCTGAAAGAGTGCTCAGGGATGGCTGCCTAGGGTGCACTTGTATGTGTGTATTGGGGAGTGGGAGGAAAGAGGCTTTGGCCTCCACAGACCTAGGCCTAAAGGGTTAACAGTGGAAGCATCTTCCCGCTGTCTATCATAGTAACGGCTTATCTTTTCCACTCTCCAACACCAAGCACATAGTAGGCACTTAATAAATGCTTGTGAAATGAGGCTAAGAGGACCATCAGCTTAAGAACAAGGGGGAGAATAGGAAGAGCAAGTTGGAAGGGCCCAAAAAGAACAGTTCTCTCCATCAATTTTCTCTCTAAAAGGACAGAAGACCACTCATTACTCAGGGTGAGAAATAGGAGGGCCTAAACTCCAAGACACACTGCTTAGGCACTACCTGAGCCCTTAGTCAGACCCTAGTGCCCTTTTAATGTTATTACTGTGTATTCACTTACCTGTGTCTATGATGCAAACTCCCCACTCCCACCCTTTATATTATAAAGTCCTCAGAGGGCAAGGACTGGTTTTTCCTTTCCTTTCTTTTTTTTTTTTGGGGGGGGGGGAGGTCTTTGTATCCTCAGGAGTTAGGGCAGCTAAGTGACAGATAGCTCATAGCAGGTGCTTAATAAACACTGGTTGAATTGAACTAGACAAGGGCTAAGCAGTTCAAAATCCTCTTCCCCTCTTAATAGCTCCATCCCTCTGGCTAAGTGACCAGCCACAAGTAATATGCCTTCTTCCCTACCTCCTCCAGTCCTAGGAACTCACACAGGTACCTCCCAGAGCTGGCTGGTGGAGGAGAGGCCTGCAAACCAGTCAGACTCGTTGCCTGCAAGAGCTCACTCCCTGGGAAGGAGGTCACAGATGCCAAGGGCCGAAGCACTCCACCCTCTGCAGATGAGCCAGCTGAATTCCCATAATTCTGCTGTCCTCACAAATCCCTCATTTTCATCAGAAAGAATGATCTCAGGGATCCAAGCCCAGGGAATGTGGAAGGGAACTGTACTTTACCCCAAAAGAATGGAGACAGCAAAGAAGCAAGCACCCCTGGCTACAGGCTCTCTTAACAGGCGCCCATGTGGGGTAAGCCACTGGAAAAAACCTTACCTTGAGCTCGAACTCAAGAAGTCTCTTGGCTAATAGGTACAAAAATGGACCTCTAATCCTCCCTCAAGCTTCTAAAACATCAGTTCTCTAAGCACTCTAAGCATGTGATTAGATAGCATATATAATTTGTCCCATTTTACAGACAAGGAAACTGAAGCTCTAAAAAATAGGAAATATGAGTCCTCCCTCCCCTAAGAGGCAGGGAGGGCACCATAAGAGAAAGAACCTGGAGGGGAACTTCATCTCTGCCACTACTGGATGCCATATTGGGGCTTCAGTTTCCTGATCTACCAAATGGGAGGATTTAGAGGATTTCTAAGGTCCCCTTCATGTCTCAACCCTATGATTCTAAGTGTCAAAGTTCACAGCAAGGAAATGTGTTCAGGATTTGTCTCCATGCCCTGCCCCGGCCCAGCCCCAAAGTCTAGCCAACAGCTAACTGTGACGGGTTTTCAAATGATGCGCCCAAATCTGCTGGCACAGCCCCAATAAGTGACTCAGAGCAGGCAGGATGAATGGTAGATCAAGCAAGGGAAATCTCAGAACCCCTTCTGTAGATACCTTCTATTCTCTACCTAGAAAAGCTCTCAGCTAGCTTGTCTCTCCCTAAAGGACCCTAGAGCAGCGCAAGGAGCTCTGGGAGCCAGGACCAAGACAGTCTTGGGGTATGTGCTATAGAGGCTAACACTGCGGAGCCGGAGCCTCTTGCTGGGATTGTTTCACTCTTTTGTCCCAATCTGTGGGACCAGCAAAATTAACAAAAGCCTCCTGATACAGGCCCTGACCAGCTCCTACTTCCCACAACCCAGCTTTCTCTCCTCTGTGTACACACACACACACACACACACACACACACACAAATATAAATAGTCTCAGTTTTTTCCTCCTTATCCTCTGCCCCAAGTGCAGAATGAAATTATGCTGGGAGGATGAGGGAAAAAGGAAGAAAAAAAGGGGGTGCTGAGGGGTCTCTCCAGTCTCCTAAGAAATAGTACCAACATAAATAGTGCCCTTCACCCCAAGCCCATCCTTCCAGGGCTCACCTGTGCCTTAAGATTCTATTCCCCTTTCCTCCCCCAGGAGTGCCTGGCATTCCGGGTCTTAGTCAACTACATACCTGTCTGAGCTCTCTCCAGTCACCAGCCCCCTCTGCTCTGCCCTGCTTTGAGCTGGTTCCCCTAGAGCTCAGGTAACCCGCCTTTGCGCAACTTCCTGCGGCCATCCACAGGGGAGCTGAGCTGCCCTAGGCCAAGTGTTACCTGAGAAGGGACCAGGGAATGGGAGGGAGCCTCTGCTCCAGACACACAGCCCTGCCACGGAACCCAGAAGACTGAGGGAGGAGCTGAGGCCCCAGGTAGCAAGCTGCAAGAGCCTGCAATCAGACGTGACCCAGGTAGGGGGAAGGCCCAACACAGGGCGGAGACATGAGCACTTAAGATCCCAGCCCCACCTCCAGGAGGCGTGCTCCTGAAGCTCCTACCCAAGGGATGCGGAGTTTGGGATGTATGGCCATTTGGAACACAGAAAGTCAGAGCTGAAGGGAACCACAAAACAGGATCTTAGGACAGAAAGAGCAACCAGGAGACAGATTCTAGTTCTGGCTCTTAAACTGTCTCTCTACAAGACCCTGAACAAGTTACTTCCTGTCTGGGCCTCAGTTTACATTTCCATAAAATGGAGAAAATCATATTTTTATCACCTAACCCTACAAGACTGTAGGGAGAAAAATACTTTGTAAAATGCTACAGATACATAAGTAGGTGGGGTTGGAGGAGTAAGTGACCATCTTCCAGGACTACTCGAGAGGATTTCCCCTTTCAAGCAAAAGGTAGAACTAGAGGGTTTCTAAGGCCCCTTCCAGCTCTGGAATTCTCAGATCTTGTCTCCCTGCCACAGCCTGCTGATACAGACAGGAGTCCCCATCCTCTTTCAAGAGGGCAAAAGTTGTTGCACCGCCCCCTCTGCTATGATTGTGCTTTGCAAAACTAAGCTGGTCCTCTCTCTGCTTCAGCCTGGCCAAAGGGAAGAGAAGGGAAGCCAGGGATGAGGGAGACAGGGAACAGTATGCAGGCTGATCGGCCTACAAATAGCTCCTACTGTTATATTGTTTTCCTCCCTCCTCCTCCTCCTTTCCATATTAACCTAAGGTTAATAAAGTGGAGTTGATATAAGGCCATTTTACAAAATGGGAAGGGCAAAGCAAATTGTCCAGAGTTACACAGTGAGTCAATGGTAGAGCTGTGACTCAAATCCAGGTCTGATTTACCAAACTAGTGTTCTTTCAAATAATTCCCAACAGAAGAGACAGGCTTATGAATCCTTAACAATGGCAATGAAGCACAGAAACTTCCGGGACCATCTCCTCCCTCCCTCCCTCCTCTATTCTCTCTACGGCCAAGTGTAAGTCTGCTCCTGGAAGAATAATGGAACACAACGGGTCAGAAAGGAACCCAGTCCCCTATGCTTATCCCTAAGGGCCAGACCCTAGATCAGTTACCCAGGAAAAGAGGGGAGAGGAAGGTGACTCAGCAGGGACATGTCTCTCCCCCCCAAACTATGAGTCAACCTTGAAACTGATCACCAAGCTGCCCACCCATCCCCGAGGCACGGATGGGGTCACCCTGGAACCTGAGCTGCCGGGTTTTTCCAGCCCAAGATCTCCAGAGGAAATCGATGCCTATCTTCTCTCCTCACCCATCACCATCAGTTCACATGCTGGCAGAAGCAGGGAGGGCATTGTAATGGACAAACATGGATCTGGCATTGAGAAGTCTTGAGTGCTCCAGGTCTCAAACACAAACGGCATAATTTGGGGCAAATCACTTCATGAGACTATAACCTCTGTAAAATGGGGATAATGATACTTGTGTTTCTTCCTTCTCAGGGTTCTTGTGAAAGTCTGAGGGCCTGAAAGTACCTAAAGAAATGGGATGCCCAGGCAGGGATAGTCCGGTACGGACACCAAGGAATAGCCAGGGGATGGCCAAGCCTAGGTCTTTCTCTTAGATACCAACTTCCCAGCATGAACTTAAAACTTAGGGACTGGCCACTGATCAAAATCTTTAGTCAGGAATTGTAGAGGAGAGAGGAACCTTGGAGTCATCAAGAGCATCCAACCCTTTAATTTTTCAGGTGATGAAGCTGAGATTACCAAGGTCGAGCCTTGCCCAAGACCACCTGGGCTATATATAAGCAAGCAGGATTCAAAGCCAGGTCCTTGATTTCATTTCCAGTCTTTTCTTGACTTTATCCCACTGTATAAAACAGGTTTTTATTTACAGTCTGTACCATCCCCAGGAGAATAAATTTCATTTGGTTTTGTCCCTGAGATAAAGTGGAATCCTTTTAGTACAAAGATTTTAAGTAGAAAGAGTTTCCTCAGCTGTGAAATAGGATAGTAACATTTGTGGTACAATGGATTATATTAGGTGAACTCTGAGGTCCTTCTAGCTCTAAATCTAAGATCATAGGGCTGCTCTCAGGTCCTTGATAAAGTGCTTTGCAAATCCTGATGCACTGTATTAGTATCAGCAGATATTCTCCTTTCCCAATAAAATGAAGGAAAGTGCATCAACAGTGTCCAAGATCCCTTCCAGCGCTACATGCTTCCTTCTAAGGTTCTTCTAACCTTTTGAAGTATTTCCTGAAGTACAACTAACTACCTGCCTAGTCCTGTGCTGTTGAAATATAAAGATATTTAACTTTAATATGGGTTCCTGGTTTTCAAGAGCTCAAGATGAACAAGAGCCATACACATCAAATATTGGATAGCAGGACACAGAAGGTGATGTCCCATTGTCCCCAGAGTATCTTTGGACTTTGGACTTTGCTTCCAGTGGGCAAACATTTACTGAGCACCTGCTCTGGGCAAGAGACGAAAGCATGGGTGAAAAAAACAGGATCTAATAGAAAAGAAAAATTACATACAAGAAGAGATCAGTATCAAGGCCAGGTTACCTAGATTTAATATTCTATGAAACAGAAAAATAGCCTCTTTTATTCTTTTATTTTTATTATCTCTTTTATTCAATAAACTCCAGGGGCTCCCTCTCATCTCCAGGATCCACTGGATTTGCAAAGCCTTTTTTAACCTGGTTCCTTCCCACTTTTCCATTTTCTTCCTCCTGATTCCCCTCCAGGTACAATTCAATGACTGTCTCCTTGCTGTTTCTAGCACAAGACACACTATATCCTGACTACAAGACTGACTACTACTCCTGGTTTCCTTCATTCAACAAGAAGCCATTCATAGTCCACCTTAATCTTCATGCTTTCTTCTGAGACCAACCTCACCAATCTTGTCTATAGCTTGTTTGTACACTGATATTTGTACATTGTCACCTCCATTAAACTGTAAACTTCTGAGAGCAGGGACTATTGCCTTTCTTTGAATTCCTGGAGTTTAGCACAGTAACTGGCACAAACTAAGTGTTTAATAAATGATAACTGATGGAACGCCTGGTTCTAGAAGCTCAGGGAAGAACTCAATCCCTGAGCAGGGTTTAAGCTAGACCCTGATGAACTGGAAGAATTAGATAAAAGGAAAGGCAGGAAGACAATCATGGGATCATAAAATTTAAGTTAAAAGGAATCCAAGAAACCTTCTGATCCAATCCTCTTCTTTCACAGATACGGAAACTGAGGTCCAGAGAAGTTAAAAGTCTGTGTTCTATATGAACAAGGTCACACAGTAATGGACAAGGGAATGAATCTTCTGTGTTCTGAGGACAAGAAGACCCAACTGGCTGGGGCAAAAGTGTGTGCTGCAGAACAGTGGAAGAAGAAAGACTGTTAAGGTAGCTTGGGGCCCAAACTTAGAGGTTATCAAATGTCGCACTGATGACTGGGAATCAACCTAAGGGGTATATTTGAGAATTATTTCAAGATTCAATATGTATTTCTTAATTCTGTTTTCCTGGGATGGAGAAAGCCCTAGAATGGGTATTAGGAAACCTAGATCTTTATCATTTCTCCATCACTGACTCACTTGGGTAATCCTGGGAAAATCATCTCCTCTACAGGCCTTAGTGTCCTTTCCCATCAAAAAATATTGAGCTTAGCTGGCCTGGCCATGGGAGATGAGGTCCACAGACCACCTCTTGCCCAACTGCTAAGAGAACCCTCATATGGCAGATGAGGACACTAAGGCAGTCTCAAAACCAGAACTCCAACCCAGATCACCTGATTCCTAGTCTAATGCCACCTCTACTGCTATTTTTTCCCCTTGGGGTGGGACTGAGGGAGGAATAACTTATAATTCTCCAGTAGAAGAGTTTCCTCTAGGCAAATGTATGACACACTGATGATACATTTAAAATCAAAACAGTCTAGGGCATTCTAGTGTCTCCACCCTCCAAGGTTCCTTCTGTGCTCCCAGTCCCCTTCTTGAGCTGGGGAAACTAACTTATGCCCTTGGCCTGGGCAAAGCCCCCATTCCTCTCCTGTCTTTACTCCTCTCCTGAGCCCTGCCCCTCACAGTTCCATGCATTTAGAGGAACAGTGTATTGCTAAGGAAGAATCCCTAGCCTGGGTGTCAAAAGATCTAGGTTTGAGTGAATCCTAATTCTGTTACTGACTTACTATGTGACTTTCCCTTTCTGAGTCTCAAGTCTATGAAGCAGTTGTCCTATGTGATAAAGGGTGTGAGATACTTTCAACTCTAATGAGCTGCAGTTATAGACAGAGAAATAGAATGGAAATACCCAAGAGCTGATTAAGGAAGGTTGGAATCCTGACTTTAATATCTGTCACCTAACATCTGAGTTTCAGTTTCCTCATTTATTTAAAAAAAGAGTATCTTTGGACATAGGGCTGAAAAGGCCCTTTGAGACCATCTAGTCCAACCCCTTTATTAGGACTCTAAGGGCCCAGACAATGAAACTCATAGGCCCAAGTTCACATCAATATTAGCTACTGAGTCTGAGTACCAAATTGGACCTTCAGTCTTTGACACTGATTCCAGTGTTCTTTCTACAACTTTTTTTTTTAATTTATTGCACTAAATACAAAATAAGAAAAAAACTAGAAAAAAGACAGAAAAGGAAAATAAAATAAACAAAACAAAATGTTTTCATGTGCCCAGAAGAATATCAGGAAGGATTCAAAATCTCTAACAATAAATTTCCATTTCAAGAAAGCATTTATAATAATAGAAAAAATTATGTTCATGAATGTCCATTTTTACTTCCTTGTAGGTTGTTCTTTTGTTCTCTGATCTTTCTATAACTTTTGAAACCTAATCTAAATCTAAATTTTCAGCATCATGGTATCACCCAGGGCTTACAGGAAGCCTGGACAAGACACTTAAACTCTATTTGCCTTCTGCAGCTACCTAGGACTAGTTTAGCAAAAAGTAAAAAGGCATTTATTCATTGATTACTATGTGCCCAAGTACTTTACTAAATTCTGGGAATATAAAGACAAAAGCGGCATAGTCTCGCCTTCTCTGCTTACTAATTCATACATAACCTTCTTCTTAATAACTAGTAGAGCATATGACCTGGAATCAGGTCATACCCAAACTCATATACTTACTAGCTGTATGATAGGAAAGGCACAAGGCACTTAAATTAGCTTTCCTCAATTTCTTCAACCCTAAAATGAAGGGTATTAATAGCACTTAATTCACAGGATTGTTGTGAGGATCAAATGAGGTAACATATGTAAAGCACTTTGTAAACCTTAAAGAGCTATGTAAATGCTAACTATTATTACTATCAAAATGGGAATTATTATCATTCTATGACTTCTAGACACAAGAGGCTCCTTCTGCAGCATTACTAATGAATCTGTCATGAAAAATGGGCATTCTTGCCCTCCAAACTTCATTGTACCCAAAGGCACCCTCATCAGCAAGCCAGCTGACTAGAACAAGCTATACCCCTCCCTGAGATATGGCACTTGGGCTTTATCCACAATGAGAGGAAGCAAGCCCTGGAGACCTTTCTCAATTAGCCATCTGGGCACAGCCCTTTGCCTCCTGTTCTAAAACTCTCCCTGAGACCAGTTTTGGCTTAACCGTTTTGTGGAAAATATATTTAGAAGGAAGTAGAATAAAAAGGGAGGAGATGTGTACATTGTTGGTTGGGAAGGGTCTGCTGTCAAAACAATGTGTAATAAATATATCAGTAGTTGCATAGGGTTTTTTTTTTGTTTGTTTGTTTGTTTGATTTTAAAGTCCCAAGTTTCTTCAAATCCTGGGTGGGGCATCTGGGGCTTTTTATAATCAAGACAGTCTTCCTCCTACCTAATTCTTTCTACCAGTTGTTGTTTCCTTTTTCAGTTAAGGATAACCCAGTCCTCACTAGGGAAGCATCAAGGCCAGACAGTGTTCCCCTTCCTCTTGTCCTCTCCCTTCTCTAGGACTCAATAGAGTCCTGCTGCCCATGAAGCCTGGGAAGGAAAGAAGCTGGCAAGATCATATCAATTTCAAGCCAGCTGTTGCCTCACTAAAATGGCCCCAAACCTAAGCAGCCCCTCAGGCACCATTCCAGAGCTGGCTGGCCCCAGTAGTATTTCTGGAGCCTCACCTGATCCCCCTGTGCATGTTCCAGCCTGAGAAGGCAGGACCAAAGCCTGGCAAGGTCCATCACAGCTGACTTGTTTGTTCTATGTGTCCCTAAAAGGCAGAGCTAAGATCAAGGAGAAGATCTGGAATGATCTAAGTTACAAAGAGACAAATTTTGGTTCAATATAAGACAAAACTTCTTGAGAAATAGAACTATCCCTCAATGGAATGGAATATGAGGAAGTGAGCTTCCCATCACTGACAGAGATCAGACAGGGTAGCTACTTACTAAGAATAGTTTGGAGGCATTCATGTAGTGAATTGAAAAGAAGCTAGGAAATGAGCAGAACCAAGAAATCATTGTCTTTGGTAAAAGCAATATTGTATGATGATCAACTATGAATGACTTTAAGTTCTGAAGGATTTAGGATGAAAAAACATTATCTACCTCCAGAGAAAGAACTGCCAGGAATCTGAATGCAGATTGAATGATAATTTTTTTTAAACTTTATTTTTCATGATTTTTTTTTTCTTTTGAGAGGTCTGTGTTCCCTTTTGTAACTTGGCTAATGTGAAAACATGTTTTACATAACTACACATGTATAATCTATGTCAAAGTGCTTGCCTTCTCAAGGAGGGAAAAGGGGAAGGAAGAAAAAATTTAAAATGAATGTTAAATATATTTTTACATGTAACTGAGAAAAAAATTTGGATTTGGAATTAGGGACCCAGGGTTCAAATTGTAGCACTTCCACTTTTCAACTTGTTCTACAGTGAGCAAGTCAATTCCCTCTTAATTTATTCTAAAGCACATTGGTTATTTCCACTGCTATTAGCACACCCTACTCTGTATGATTGATACTCATCCCAGTACCACCTGACCACAGGAGTCTGTTAGCTTCCTGAAGAGCAGGGATTGTAGTCTCTTCATCCTTCTATTCATAGAGTACAGCACCCTACCTTGTGCCTAACAGGCACTTAATATAGAATTGCCAAGTAGAATTTAAAAGAATCTTAGTATAATCCTACATTAGGAGATTGGAGAGAACTTGGAACTCACCTAGTCCAACTCTTACTCAGATTAAGAATCCCTTCCACTGCATCCTAGCTGCTTGAATATTTCATCGACTATTTCCAGTGGTCTTTCCTAAGTTATTCTTCTTTACCTCTTGATAGCATTTAATACTGGCATCTACACGCTTAGCTTCATTCTTGGCCTGGAGTCAAGAAAAGATATTAGTTCAAATCTGGCCTCAGACACTTATTAGCTGTGTTACCCTGGGCAAATCACTTACCCTCTATGCCTTAATTTCCTCATCTGAAAAATAAACTGGAGAAGGAAATGGGAAACCACTCTATTATCTCTGCCAAAAAAAATCCTAAATGGGGCCACAAAAAGTCAGACACAACAACTACATCTTCCTCCTGGGTGCTCTTTTCTTCCTTGGCTACAGTGACAGATATCTCTTGGTTCTCCTCTTACCTCTATAGCTGCTTTTTCTCAGTCTCCTTTGTTACAATATCTTCTTCCTTTTGCTTGCTTTAAGTTTAGGATTCCATCCTACCTCTTTTTTAATCTACTCTCTTCTCTGTTGATCTCATTAACTACCTTCACTCAATTATCTCTATTCACTTTATCCCAATCTATATACATCCAACCCTCAATTCAGTCTTGTGTTACCCACGTCCACCTCCACCCTAGATATCTAAAATACAGCATATCCAAAACACATCTTTTACCTTACTTAGAAAAGTGTCATTTGCTTAGTTTTTAAAGTCCTGCATAATCTGATCCCTTTCCCAACTTTCCAGTCTTCTTACACCTTCCTCCCCTGTTGGAGTACAGATCAACTTGGACCTACATTTACTGCTGAGTTAGGAGAGTATGAGGCCATTGGAACAGGCATGTGACATGCATACACTTCCTATATTAAGACACATAACCTTTAAAATATATATACAGCCATAAAAGGAAAAACTCTGTACTTAACTTTGATTGGAGTTCTCCATTGTTAAAAGAGTATATAAGTTAGTATACTGCCTGATTAAAAGGAGGAGAAAAAAGGGGAAACATCTTTTCTACACCATGTAATCGATTCCTGAATAAAAGCACCGCTTAACTCCTTGGCAGTTCGACTCAGTGTGATTCTTCTGATGCAGAAGCCGGTGGTACCCCGAAGACCCCAGAGAGGAGGGTAAGTAGAGGGCAGATACTCCTCCCCCACCAGAAGCACGCCAGGACCCCCAGGCTTAACACTCCCCCATCTCCATAGTGACACTGGCATCCTTGCTGTTTCTAACACAAGACAACTGCATTCCACAACTATAATCATTTTTATTAGTTTCCCATGCCAGCATCATTTTCATTTCTCCTTCCTGACTTCCTTCAGGTATAAGATAAAATCCCACCTTTGGCAACAAGTCTTTTCCAGGCCTCCTTAATTTTTTTTTTTTTAATTATAGCTTTTTATTTACCAGATATATGCATGGGTAATTTTTCAGCATTGACAATTGCAAAACCTTTTGTTCCAACTTTTCCCTTCCTTCCCCTCACCCCCTTCCCCAGATGGCAGGTAGACCAATACTTGTTAAATATGTTACAGTATATGTTAAACACAATATATGTATACATGTCCAAACAGTTATTTTGCTGCACAAAAAGAATCGGACTTTGAAATAGTGTACAATTAATGAAAGAAATCAAAAATGCAGGGGGACAAAATTGGAGGGATTGGGAATTCTATGTAGTGGTTCAGTCATCTCCCAAAATTCTTTCTCTGGGTGTAGCTGATTCAGTTCATTACTGCTCTATTGGAACTGATTTGGTTCATCTCATTGTTGAAGAGGGCCCCGTCCATCAGAATTGATCATCATACAGTATTGCTGTTGAAATATACAACGGATCTCCTGGTCCTGCTAATTTCACTCAACATCAGTTCATGTAAATCTCTCCAAGCTTCTCTGAAATCATCCTGTTGGTCATTTCTTACAGAACAATAATATTCCATAATATTAATATACCATAATTTATTCAGCCAATCTCCAATTGATGGGCATCTATGTAGTTTCCAGTTTCTGGCCACTACAAAGAGGGCTGCCACAAACATTCTTGCACATACAGGTCCCTTTCCTTTAAGATCTGTTTGGGATAGAAGCCCAGTAGTTACACTGCTGTATCAAAGGGTATGCACAATTTGATAATTTTTTGAGCAGAGTTCCAAATCATTCTCCAGAATGGCTGGATGTGTTCACAACTCCACCAACAATGTATCAGTGTCCCAGTTTTCCAACATCCCCTCCAACATTCATCATTATCTTTCCCTGTCATTCTAGCCAATCTGACAGGTGGTATCTCAGAGTTGTCTTAATTTGCATTTCTCTGATTTAATAATGACTTGGAGCATCTTTTCATATGGATAGAAATAGTTTCAATTTATTCATCTGAGAATTGTCTGTTCATATCCTTTGACCATTTATCAATTGGAGAATGGCTTGTATTCTTATAGAGTCAATTCTCTATAAATTTTGGAAATGAGGCCTTTATCTGAACCTTTGACTGTAAAAATGTTTTCCCAGTTTATTGTTTCCCTTTTGATCTTATCTGCATTAGTTTTGTTTGTACAAAAATTTTCAATTTGATATAATCAAAATTTTCTACTTTGTGATCAATAATGATCTCCAGTTCTTCTTTGGTCACAAATTACTTCTTCCTCCACAAGTCTGAGAGGTAAACTATCCTCTGTTCCTCTAATTTATTTATAATCTCATTCTTTATTCCTAGGTCATGAGCCCATTTTGACCTGACCTTGGTGTACAGTGTTAAGTGTGGCTCAGTGCCTAGTTTCTCAGGCCTCCTTAATCTCAGTGCCCTCCCCCTAGGCCTGTTCCCAATCTATCCATAAATTGTGTTTACAGGTATTGACATGTTTCCCCCACTGGACTGTGAGCTCCCTAAGAGTAAGAACCGTTCACATTCCCACAGTTTAAACTAATCTCCGGCACATAAAAGGTGCTTAATAAATGGTAGTTTGAACGGACTTGATGGCTGATCTTATTACTATCCATCCTTCCAATCACTCAGCTGCCTGACAGAAATCATTCTTGATTCTTCTACCTTCCCCCAACTCAGATCCAGTTAGTTGCAGGAATCCTCTCTCACTGCATCTCACACTCGTTCTCTGCTCACCGAGCCTCTCCCCTAGTTCTGCCCTCAGAACTCTGGCAGGAAAGGCTACAATCGCCACCTCCTAACTAACCCAAACCGGAGTCCTCCTGCAATTCACAAAACTGCAGACTGAGGCTCTTAGGAAAAGGTCTGTCCATCAGCTCCCTCCTCCTAACAGTCTCTTTCTGCCTCCAGGATAAAGCGCTCCGTCCTCGCCAGGGATGGGGAAGCATTCACAGCACGGCCTCCATCTCCCTTCCCTGTCTCGGGACACGCCCGAGGTTCCCCCGGTGACGTTCCACCTCCCTTCGGCGGCTTGCACACCCCTGCCTGACAGAGCCCTCCTCGCCTCCGCACCAGGCCTCTCCGGCTCCCCTCCGCGGTGAGCACTCTCTCCAGAACTTCGCCGGGGCAGATCTGGTGGCGGCGGCACCCCCCCCCCCCTCCAGCACGAGGTAAATTCCTTGAATGCAGAGATTGTTCGTTTTCTCTTTATCCACGCGTCCCAATAAGGGGCCATAAAAGTACGGCGAGCATAATCACAGATGATAACGGGGAGGATGGCTAACTTTTATATAGCGCCTTCTGTATGCGGGGCACTGGGCTAAACTACCTACAATTACCATCTCGTTTGGCCCTCACAACAATCCTGGGAGCCAGGTGCCATATCATCCCCATTTTACGAAGGAGAAAACTGAGGCACACCGCGGTAATAGCCTGCCCAAGGGCACATAGCTGGGAAGCGAGAAGTCATGTGGGAACTCGGGGCGAGGGCAGGTTCAGTAATCTATGCACCGTACCACCAACGACGCCCCCGGAACAGCTATTTCGTAACCGTGCGTGGTTTAAGGCTGCCCAATTTATTTCCCTGCTAAGTAACTAGGGCTCTCTCCCTTATAAAGAACCGAAATTGGATTCCCCGGGACTCAGCCTGCTTTCCTGGATCCTACCTGGGCAGGCCGGCCCCCGCCCCGCCAGCCAGGAGGGGGAGAGCGCGCCTCCCGCCACCCGCCCTTTCTGGGGGTTTGTAGATACTGCTTCCAAGAACCTCTCACCAATGGGGGGCGGGGAGGGCAGAAGCGTCCGCCCAGTCCCGGTCCCTCACAGGTGAGGGCGCACGGACACACCCCCAGGTGGCGAAGAGGCGGGGGAAGCACCACACCGGGCTGGGTCCCGGCAGACGTCCTGTCACGGGCTCTCGGATTTGGGGAGGCCAGGGATGCTTCCAGATCGGCCATCCCGACCCTGCCCCGCTCCCCATTTTTAGGGATGAGGGAAGATGCGCGGAACCTGCCCATTGTCACCGATCAAACGAGAAGCGGCAGAGCCGGGAGGCCAAACGGGCCCCGCCCCGCGACTCCCACCCCAGCACCCTCGAGTTCATATATACCCAGCCCCGACACTCACGTGCCCACCACCCCGGGGTCCCCAGCGCGGACCTCAGGAGGTTCCGGACGATCCCTCCGCTCCCAAAACTGGCACACCGGAACTGCCCGCCCCTCCCTCCCACGCAGCCCGAGATCCCAACGGAGCTCGGCCGCTCCCAACGCCTGCTGGCGAGGGGGGGAGGAGGGAATGAATCATCTCTCCCCTCCTCCTGAAGGCCGGGGTCTATTTAGTGTCATCTTCCCCTTCGTGACTAAGGGCTACTTTGTCTATTTTCCTCGTCCTCTGGCTCTCCAAAGACTCTTAACCCGGAAGACAGGAGAAAGGGTTCATTAGCAATCTGATTTCCCCCTACAGAGAGCAGAATGGTTCACCCCGGATACCCCGATTGGTTCCTGGGTTCCCTTCGAACTCCGCGCTGCCTGAGTTGCTAGGCGACTGCAGGAGAGTCCATGCTTTATGAATGAAGATGGGTTCCCTGCTCCTGGCCCGGCTGGCCCACGTCCCAAAGTGCCTCCTCACATGTGTCCTCTCTCCTTGGCTCTCCACCCTCGTGGCGCCCCTCGCTCTCCCTTCTCCACAACTTGTTGGAAGAAGGCTATTAGACAGTCACTATCCATTATTAGCATCCCTGCCATCATGTACATTCAGTCCCGTCCGAGTCTTGGTGACCCCATGTGGGATTTTCTTTACAAAGGTCCCGGAGAGATCTTCCATTTCCTTCTCCAGCTCGTTTCACAGATGAAACTGAGGCAGACGTATTTAAGTGACTTAGCCTGAGTCACACGACAGTAAGTGTCTGAGGCCCAAAAGATGAGCCTTCCCAAGTTCAGGCCTAGCCCCCTTGCCATCATCATACGCAGTTAACACACACATAACGTGCGCCTGCTAGCGCACTTTAGAACTCGTATTTGATTTGGTGTTCTGCCCATTTTACAGTTGAGGAAGCCGTGGCAGACAAATGTTAGGTGACTTACCCAGGGAAACAGCTTGTATCTGAAGTGGAATTTGACTTCAGGACTTGCTGATTCCAGCCCCAAGCACGCTACCCACCAAATCTCGTGGCTGCCTAATCGAGGCCATCACCACCACGTCAGGCACGCACTAAACGCCGGGAGTACAAAGAGGCAAAGCCAGTGCCTGTCCTCCAGGAGCTTACAACCCAAGGCAAAGATAAATCTATACAGCAAGCTGTATACAGGATAAATAGGGAATTATTAACAGAGAAAACATTCCGGCAGAAGGTAAGGTTTTCTTTGGGACTTAAAAAAGCCAAGGGAGGTGAGTCTTTCGAATGGAGGAAGAATGGTCCAGGCATGAATGATAGCCTGAGCAAAGGCCCAAAGCCGAGAGATAGACCATCTTGTTTATGGAACATGAAGGAGGTGTGTCACTGATCAAAAAAAAAAAAAAAGTATTGAATAGTAAAGTGAAAAAAGACTGGAAAAATAGAAATGGAACTAGATTATGAAAGGCTTTGAATGTCTAATGTATCTGCTTCTATCTCATAGGAAATGGAAGTGGCTCTTGATTCTCAAAAAAACTTGTCAGTAAACTATTACTATTATTATTACTATTACTAGGCCTGTATCCCGATGAGATCAAAAAAGAAAGTCCTACACATCCAAAAATTTTTATAGCAGCCCTTTTTATAGTGTCAAAGAAGTCAAAACTAAAGGGATCGCCTTTAATTGGGTAATAAAATATGGCATATGAATATGATGGAATACTGTTGTGCTGCAAGTAATTATGAAAGGGCTGTTTCAGAGAACCCTAAGGAAAAATATGGAGACAACTAGGGAGTAGAGTGGATCGAGTGCTGGACCTAGAATGAAGGAAACCTGAGCTGAAATCTGACATCAAGTAACATTAGTTTTCATAGGCAAGTCATTTAACCTCTCGTGTCTGTTTCCTCAACTATAAAATAAAGATATCAGTAGCACATCTTTCTCTCAGTATTTTTGTAAGGATAAAATGAGATAATATTTGTATTTAGCACATAGTACTGGCACGTAGTAGCACTATATATATATATATATATATATATGTTAATACTATATTATATGAACTGATACAAAAATGAAGTGAATACAACTAGAAGAAAATTTATACAATAACAATATTGTAAAGAAAGATTTTGAAAGATACTCTGATCAATTCAATAATTAAACATGATTCCAGAAAATCAGTAATAAAGCTTGCTACCTACACCTCCTGAAATAGAAGGATGGAATCAACCTGTAGAATGAGACACAGTTTTGGAAATGGCCAATATCGGGTTTTGCTTCACTGTGCATATCTTTTGTTGGATGGATTTAGTTTTTTCTTTCTTCCCCTCCACTTAAGGAAGGGAAGTTAAGAGGAAGATCAGAGGGAGAAAAAAAGATAAATGCTTGTTTATTTAAAAATAAAATAAAATTTAATTCAAAACACAGAAAAGCCTTGGTTTTATCAACCTAGATATAAGAATGAGATATAAGATATATAGATATTAGAAGATCCTACCTTTGATACTGACACTTGTATGCAACAAGTATGAGAAAGTCTATCATTACATTTATCTGAGTCTCAATTCCCCTTCAATAAAATGGGGATAATAATAATAGTTAATTCAAAGGGTTGTTGGGAGGAGCCAATTAGCCATTGTAGATCAATGACTTGGCAAAACTTTAACATGCTAAATAAATGGTTTTTATTATTACGATGGTCCAGGAATAAATTTGTCCTCTGTCCAAGAACCAGTCTAGTAAAGTGTGAAGAGACTGGTTCACCCCTAGCATGTTGGCCAAAGCTTGATAATAAACTAATTGAACCCTCCGGACTTCTGTTCCTTTATAACCATGACATTTAAAAGCCTTCTACCTCCCAACCAACTTCTCCAAGTCAAAGGGAACCATCAGATTTGGATTCCAAAACTATCACATCTTCTTCCTCTGTGAATTCTTCAAGGTCTAGTCCAACCTAGCCTACAACTCCTACCCTCCCCCTACCGCCAAACTCTTATAATAGTCTTCCTCCTAATAGAATACTTTTGGAATTTTATATTTATTAAAGGCTCTTCTTTGTGTAGCCTAACCTTTTAAGCTGAGCTGAAAATTCTTATCCTCCTCAAAACCTTCCTTGAGCAGTCATCTTAATCTGACCTCTGTCCCCATTGCTGCCTACTTTGTGTTATATGTATAAGTGTACATTTGATATGTCTCCCATCCATCCCTTTCCCCAGTAGAATGTTAACTCCCTGAATAGAGGCAATATCAATTTTTATTTCATATCCATAGTAATAAATGCTAGGCCTTGCACAAAATAAATGTTTGTTGAATTGAATCTCTGGGATCTCTCAGCTGTATCTAACCTCTCTTATATACTTATCAAGTTCTGCTTTGTTTTGTTATATATCGTATCCCCCAAAAAACTACAAGTTCTGGAAAAGCTGGAAACTAGGCCTTAAGACAACTATGTCTCACTGAAATAGCCAGTATAGGACACTGAATATGGTAAGTGCTCTGGGTTGGTAGAATAAATAATATTCCTGTAATGTCCCTCTTCATCCCTCCCACATAGAGCTCTTTCACAGTTCCATGGAAAGGTCCTATAATGAACCTACCATGGCCCCACTGATATAGAATCCTTTACTTCTTAGTCTGAATGTTTTAATAAACCATTTACCATCAGTATGCCTCAGTTTCCCTGTCAGCAGATCAAGATAACATCCTCTTTCTTACCAGGAGTGGAATACAGCTTTGATTAATGTTTGTGCCTTCATCAAGAGATGAAAGGTCCTAGAAAAGAATATAGTGTTATTTCTATCCCTGGACTTAACACTTCAAAACATTCCTCTTACAATTTGTTCAGGAACTGGAATCGGACCTTGCAAATTCAGAAAGTTACACCCTAAGAACAAGTGATGCCCCCTGGACTATAGAATGTATAAGGGAATAGAAGGAACTCTGAAGTTCTTGAACATGAGGTATTTTCAGAGTGTTAAAATACTGTGCATTCTTAATTTATAGACTACAATTCCCAGAATAGTTTGGTAACACCATTCATTAATCATTGGGTGTCTTAAAAGATTGGGTTAGATCCAATTTCTGCCCTCAATATGCTCAAGTAATCAAACTGACTGCTGTGGAACTAGAACCATACTATAATTAACTGGATACAAATAAGAAAGAGAGGAGAGAGAAGGATAATTATGCTATTTATCTAGCAAGAATGGAAAAATAATCAACATTCTGCACTATTGACATTTTGGTGATATGATCAGGGGGTGGAGGCTGTCCCTGACTGGATTACAATCTGCCTTATCCTAAATCCCTACTCAACCATCTTAAACCACTCCCTGCTGTCAAAGCTAATCCCTTTAAGGCCATTAGTCTCCTGGTGGTAGAATAGGGCTGAAATGGAACACCATGTCCTCCAAAGACCCAAAATTTTAATTCAAATGACAACCCAAAGTTGAAGGATGGGTACTTGCTTTATATTACTCCCATGACAGCATCTTATAGCAGAAGGAGCCTCCATTTAAAAGTCTGGAAACAGGGGGCCAATACTTAACCGTGTTATTATTGTTGAGTCATTTTTTCATCCATGTCTGACTTGTGACCTCATTTGGAGTTTTGGCAAAGGTACTAAACTAGTTTGCCATTTCCTTCTCCAGTTTATTTTACAAATGAGGAACTGAGGCAAACAGGGATAAGTAACTGGCCAAGGTCATATAGCTAGGAAGTGTCTGAGGTCAAATTTGAATTCAGGTCTTCCTGACTTCAGGCCCAACTATCTGCATCACCTAATAGCCAATATTGGGCAAAATCACTTCATTTCTCTAGACTATCCATTTCATCTTTTATAAAATGACAGGTTGGGACTACATCTAAAGGCCCTTTAAGTTCAGACATTCTAATAGAATCTCAGAGGTGAAAAGACTCTCAGAGAACATCTAGTACAACTTATACCTGAACAAATATACCCTCTATTACATCCATAACTTGTGTTTATCCAGGAGTTACTGGAGTCTTCCACTACCTAAGGTAACCCATTTCACTTTTTAACATCTCATAATGTTATGAAGAAGTACTTCCTCCCTTGGATTTAACTGAAATCTGCCTCTACAATTTCTGCCTTCATTTCCTGGTCTACACTCTGCCCTCTGGGACTAAAAGAATAAATTTAATCCTTCTTTTCCATACAATTCATAAACTAAACAGTGAGTTTGTTGCCACATATACACCATTCTTTTCAACTTTAACATTCTATATTCCCTTTTAGTCATGACATTCTATGATGTCTAATGCAATTCAACAAACACTTCAGCATCTGCCATATGTAAGGGACTGTCCTGAGCTGCACAAAGTTAACAACAGTTATTGAACTCAAGGAAGTTAAATTTTATTAGAGTGATGCCACATGGATACAAATAAATATAAATTAAACCAAGAAAGAAAAGAGCAGTGGGAGGAAAGGAGAAGGGGAGGGAGGAAGAAGTGTGGTTAGGGGAAGATAATACCTGAGTTGAATTTTAAAGGAAAATAAAACTTCTATGATGAAATTAAACCATCTATAGTTATATGAAAAAAATGTTCTAAATCACTATTGATTAGAGAAATACAAATTAAAACAACTCTGAAATACCACTTTACATCTCTCAGATTGGCTAAGATGACAAAAAAAGATAATGATGACTCTTGGAGGGAATGTGGGAAGTCCTTTGAGCACTGTTCCCAATTGCTCTCCAGAATAGTTGAATCAATCCACAACTCCACCAACAATACATTAGTGTCCCAAATTTCCCACATCTTCTCTAACATTTGTAATTTTCCTTTTCTGTCATATTAGCCAGTCTAAAAGGTATGAGATGGTACTTCAGAGTTGTTTTAATTTGCATTTCTCTAATTGGAAATTAAATAATTTCTTCACATGACTATAGATATAACTAATTTCTCATCTTAAGACAGACTGTGATTATACCAAATTAAAAAGTTTCTGCACAAGACAAAACTAATGCAAACAAGATTAGAAGGGTAAGTAACAAATTGAGAAAACATTTTTACAGGTAAGAGGTTCTGATAAAGGCCTCATCTCCAAAATATACAGAGAATTGACTTTAATTATATAAGAAATCAAACCATTCTCCAATTGATAAATGGTCAATAGGATATGAACAGACAATTTTCAGATGTATGAAATTGAAATTATATCCACTCATATGAAAGAGTGTTCCAAATCACTATTGATCAGAGAAATGCAAATTAAGACAACTCTGAGATACCACTGTCAGATTGGCTAAGATGACAGGAACAAATAACGATGAATGTTGGAAGGGATATGGGAAAACTGGGACACTGATGCATTGTTGGTGGAGTTGTGAAAGAATCCAATCATTCTGGAGAGCAATCTGGAATTATGCCCCAAAAGTTATCAAAGTGTGCATACCCTTTGACCCAGCTTATACCCCAAGGAAATACTAAAGAAGGGAAAGGGACCTGTATGTGCCAAAATGTTTGTGGCAGCTTTTTTCGTAGTGGCTAGAAACTGGAAAAATTAATGGATGTCCATCAATTGGAGAATGGTTGGGTAAATTATGGTATATGAATGTTATGGAATATTATTGTTCTGTAAGAAATGACCAACAGGAGGAATACAGAGAGACTTGGAGAGACTTACATGAACTGATGCTGAGTGAAATGAGTAGAACTAGGGGATCATTATACACTTCAACAATGATACTGTATGAGGATGTATTCTGATGGAAGTGGATATCTTCAACATAGAGAAGAGCTAATCCAATTCCAATTGATCAATGATGGACAGAATCAGCTACATCCAGAAAAGGAACACTGGGAAATGAGTGTAAACTGTGAGTATTTTTGTTTGTTTGTTTTTTATTTTTCTTCCCAGATTATTTTTACCTTCCGAATACAATTCTTCCTTTGCAGCAACAACAACAACAAAATTAGATTCTGCACATATATATTGTACCTAGGATGTACTATAAGATATTTAATATGTATGGGAATGCCTGCCATCTAGGGGAGGGGGTGGAGGGAAGGAGGGGAAAAATTCGGAACAGAAGGGAGTGCAAGGGTTAATGTTGTAAAAAAAAAAAAAAAAAAAAAAATTACCTATGCATATGTACTGTCAAAAAAATGTTATAATTATAAAAATTAATTTTAAAAAAGACTATTAAAAAAATCAGACTGGTCATGTCCTTTGACCATTTATCAATGGGAGAATGACTTGTATTCTTACAAATTTAATTCAATTCTCTATACATTTTAGAAATGAAGCCTTTTAGAAAAAGTGTTTTGGCAGCAATGTGGAAAATGGATTCAAGAGGGGAAAAATTGGAAACAGGGAGAAAAGTTAAATGTCTACTACAATAATTTAGACAAAAAGGCATGAGGGCCTGAACTAGAGTAGTTAAGAGAGGAATAGATGACACAGATGTTATGGAAGTAAAATCAACAAACTGGCCACTGATTAGCTATCATGAAGGAATGGAAAAAGTCAAGGATGGATCTCAGGTTATGAATCTGGGTGATTGAACACCTTGGATAATGTTACCCTCAAATGAAATTTGAAATTATGGATAAAAAAACAGTTATGGGGCAAGATAATGAAGGGCTTTTATTTGTGACTGCTTGAATTTGAGATTCTGCAGGGATAACCAGGAGATGTCACCATGCCTAGCACCTGGTAGGTACTTAATAAATGTTTATTGACTGACTGGCTGAGATGGGCAGTGGGGCGATATTAGAATTAGATAAAAATTATTGTACCATAAGTTACATGGTCTGAGAAAGATGAGCTGGCAACAAAGAGAACAATTGCTGCTGTGTTTCAGGTCCAGATGTCAAACCTAACACAATCTCTGTGAGGCAATTCTACTATACTCCCTTTATCAACATACTTTCCCACTCTCTACAGCAGCTCTTCCAAATCTTTTTATCCCTCAAACCTCTCATTGCTCCAACTCTACCTATTTTCTTAGTTGAGAACCTTACCTTACATTTTACAGAAAATTGAGGTCATTCACTGTGAACTCCTTCTCTCTTCATCAGTCAGATGCCTCCTACCACTATCTACTCCTCCACCCTTGTCTCACATGATGAAATGGCTTTCCTCCTTAGAAAGGCTAATCTTGCTTGTTCAAGCAATCCTATTCTATCTCCTCCAATCTCCTCCAACAGATTGCCCCCTGTCATCCCCACTCTTTCTCTTATTTTCAATCACTCCCTGTCCACTGGCTCCTTTATTCCTACCTACAAACATGCCCACATCTCTCTTATTCTGCAAAAACCATCACTTGACTATTCCATCCATGATGATAGTTTCATCTCTCTTATCCCCTTTGTAACTAAACTCCTCCAAAAGGCCATCTAAGTAGGTACCTCTACTTTCTCTCCTCTCACTCTCTTTTTAACTCCTTTCAGTCTGGTTTCTGACCTTATCATTTCATCAAAATTGCTCTCTTCAAAGTTACCCATGATCCCTTACTTATCAAATCCAATGGCCTTTAATCAACTGTCATTCTCCTTGATCTCTCTGCAGCCTTTAACATTATTTTTCCTATATGGGAAAAAACCGAGAGGTCCAGAAATTTAAAATTATGACAGCAATATGGATTAATACAAATTTCCTGTATCTACATGGCTCCAAGATCATTAGACACCAGTTCTCCACAAAGAGCAACCAGAAGCGTCCCTATGCCGGCTAGAAGTCAGGAGACCTAGTTTCCATTCCTGACTTTTTTACTACTAGCCCTCTGAATATCAATCTTAGGCAAGACTTCTCACAGCCCTGTCCATCACTTGAAATGTGAGAATAATAATAGCTGCCTGGCCTCCCTAGCTGGGTGGAGGAGCAAATCAGATAAGATTCTATCAGATAATGGGCTTTGAAAAAGTGTTATTGTCTTATTGGGAGTGGTGGAGGTAAAAATGCCTTTCTAAAATTATGACAGCACTATGGATTAATACAAATCTCTGGACCTCTCAGTTTTCCCATTTGGGAAGCCAACCAATCAGTAGACTAGCCATTGGCTTTGTGGTAAGATTTCAATTCACCTCAAGAGGGGGAGAAAAGGCATGGAGGACTAGATTTTAAAAAAGAGAATACAAAAATAATACTAGATATGCCCTAAAGAAGCTTAAAGTTTAATTTTTATCAAAGGAATTTGTCCTAGAAAGCTCCTAGTTTTCAGGCTGTGAATTGGAAATTAAATAGTGAGTAGAGACAGAAGAAATTTGTATAAAGTCACATAGCCAATAAGTGGCAGAGCTGAGACTTAAAGCCAGATCTTCTGACTCAGGATCCATTGTTCTTTCTCCATCCCCAGGTTCTGGACCATGTGGTTTTCAATCCCTTCTGGTGAGTCGATTTTTTAAATAGAGACAGGGGTTTGGGAATGGTCCCAGGCATTCTTTTGTCTCTTCCACAACTCCCATATTCCTCCTCCCAGCATGACAATACATATAGAAAAAAAAGAGAATTGGACTGAACCTGATTGAGTCTAGAAGAATGATCAGGATGAAGCAGACCCTTAAGAATCAGTTGAGGGGAATGAAGGCATTTAGCCTAGAAAAGAAAAGATATAAGGGAACAGGTTTTACACCAATATGAAGAAAAATTTCTGACAATTCTTTTATTATTATTATTTGGAAGCAATGGAGTTAAATGATTTGCCTAGTGTCACACAGCTATTAAGTATCTGAGGTAGGATTTGAACTCAGGTCCTCCTGATGCTAGGTTTGGTGCTCTACCCATTGTACCATCTATCTGCCCCTGACAATTTTTTAAACAGTAGTTTATTTTTCCAAATACATGAAAATATAGTTTTCAACATTCACCTTTGCAAAACTTTATGTTCCAAATTTTTCTCCCTCCCATTGCCCCTTCCCCCTCTCCAAAACAGCAAACAATCCCATATAAGTTAAACTTGTGAATCCCCTGACAATTCTTGATGAGTAAAATGGGAACAGGCTACTTTTGGAGGTTCCATCATCACTGGAGTTCTTCAAGAGGAGGCTGAATTACTAATCAAGAATGCTACAGAGAAGGTTCATATTGAAATTATGGGAAAAAAAGAGATTATGATGTTCGTAATAATAGATATGATATATGTAATGAAGACATTAAAAATTTAGATTTCTCAGAGCTGCCTTTTTTGGTTTGGGAATCAAAAACTCATAATGCAACTTAAAATTATCAATCATTCCTGTGTTATACTGTACCTGTGTACAATGAGTGAAATGAATGGAAAACTACAGAAAACTGTTCTTGTCACAGAACTGTGGTTCTGTGCCCTGGAGAGAGGTCATGACCCTTAGGATATGAAACAATCCAAGAATTGTTGTATTATCTTCCATTCCTGGAATGGGGACCAATCAAACCCTGGAAATGATTGTATTGTAATCTACCTTCCCTATCCTTTCCCACTTATGATCTGTGCATGTTTTCTGCAACAGGTGGAGATCTCCTGCCCAAGAGAACATCTAGTTTGCAAATTGCATTCTTCACCCTGAAAGTGATTAATTTAACAACTACTTAATCTCTAAAAACCTGTCTCTAGGCCTGTTTTGAAGGGCTCCAGCTATTTACAATTTAGAGACCAATACAGTAAAATTCCATTAACAAGTATAGGTTTTCTCACCAATAAAATGAAAAGTTTTCTAGATAATCTCCAAAAGAGCTTTCTAGTTCTAAAGCCTATGATAGTAGTGTAACAGTAGTTGACAGCTTCTTCCCTTCTCTATTCTTTACTTGCCCAAGGTTTTTATAGATTTATTCATTGTTTTACAGAGACCTATCTCCTTGATAGAACTAGTTCCCTAAAACCCTAATTCCAACCTTTTCTCAGTTTTCTGAGAATCAATTCTGTTTTGGCCCATGTATGTGTATCTGTCTATATGTCTGTGTCTGTGTGTTTATGTGTCTGTGTAGCATAGAACAATTACAATTATTTGAAAGTTAATATTCAAGCCTCCTTATGACATTTACTCATTAGTTAATTTTACTTTTCACCTCCAGTGAGGATATCCAGTCAGTATACAGTATGTCCTTTCTTACCTAAGAGCTCTCGTCTCTCTCTTTATCTGGTTAATTACCCTCCTGCACAATCTTTCTTTGCCACGGTTTCCCCAGCAACTCCTCTGGTGCTCTAGAAAGGATGCCAGCTGCCTTACAGGATTTTAGGAGATGCTGTATGAAAGGGAAAAAGACACTGATAGGAGGGAGCTCCATCTCAATCACACCCTTCCAAAGAAGGTCAAGCATTCATAGATTTCAGTCCAGCAAAAGCAAGAGTTCATCTCCCCAAATCTCAGTAACTTAAAGAATCATCCTTACATTTTTTTTAAGAGGAAATTTTTTTTAATTTTTATTTATTTTATAATTATAACATTTTTTTGACAGTACATATGCATGGGTAATTTTTTACAACATTATCCCTTGCACTTACTTCTATTCAGATTTTTTCCCCTTCCTCCCCCAACCCCCTCCCCCAGATGGCAAGCAGTCTTATATATGTTAAATATATTACAGTATATTCTAGATACAATATATGTGTGTAGAACCGAATTTTTTGTTGCACAGGAAGAATTGGATTCAGAAGGTAAAAATAACAGTTTACATTCATTTCCCAGTGCATCCTTACATTTTAAAACAAAAAGGAAGGCAATACCTGAGGGATAGGATTGTCCCTTAAGAGTTTCCAATTCAGCAGTGTGGCTAACAGGAAGCAATCAGGAGATGTATTATGCACCTGCTCGGAACTGGGAATGGGGTGTGGTCTTCATGCATCCCTAAGGAGACACTAGATATAGATAAAAGAGACAGCCAATAGGAAGAGGAAGTGTATGCCAAAGAAAGGAAGAAAAAAAAGAACGGAAAAGGGAAGGAACAAAAGATGAAAAAGGCTAAAGAAATGAGACAGAGAAGAGGAAAGATAAGGGAAAGGGTTGGAAGGAGACTTTATTGTCTCTTTTGGTGATTTCATCAATTTCCATGAGTTCAACTACCATCTCTGTGCAGGTGACTCCTAAATCTGTTTATTCAGCCCTTGTCTTTCTCTGAATTCAAGTCACATATCATCACCATTTCTAACTAGATTTCCATAGACATTTTAAGTTCAACAGATTCAAAATAGAATTCATCATCTCCCCTCCAAACTTTCCTTCACTCTAATCTATTTCTCTTGAGATCAACTCTATTCTTCCAGGTTCACAATCTCAGAATCACACCTGATTGTTCCTATTCTACTCCTCATAGTCAATCAATTGTCAAGTCCTATCAATTCTGCTTCCACAATATCTCTGGCATATGAACTTTTCTCTCCATCATTGCTCATGTAGGTTATTGCAATAACTTCCTAATCAGTCTACCAAATTCCATTCTCTTCCTTCTTGAATTCATTTTCTACATAGCTGCCAAATTGATATTCATAAAATTTAAGTCTCATTATGATACTCTGCTCAAAAATGTCCAGTGGTTCCTTCTTGAAACACAGACTTCTGTATCATTTTAAAAATTCCTTCACAATCTCCCCAAGCATGATTTCACATTATGTTTCATTTAAACTGTTCTGTTTATTGTTCCTCTTTATAGAACAGCCCATCTCATACCTTCATGCCTTTTGTACAAGCTGTTCTGCATGCCTAGAATGTATTTCTCTTCATCTCTGCTTCCTAGAATCCATTTTCCTTTAAAACTTAGCTAAAGTACTGTTGCCTACAGGAAGCCTATCTTGATCACCCTTCTTGCAATTACTTTGTATTTACATTTTATACATTTTGTGTTTATTTTTCTGAGTTTGTGTTGTTTCTTGCAATAGAAGATAAGCTCCTTGAGAGCAGGAGCCCTTTCATCTATGTATATCCCAGCACCTAGCACTCACTGTCCTTAGCACAAAGTATATTCTTAATAAATGTTTATTAAATTAATGAATGGAAAAACAGAGGGTAGAAGGGATGAATAGGAAGAAGAGAAGAATGGAGGAAAGGATGAAACAATCATAGGAAATTATTAATTAGGGGTCTACTATGTCTCAGACACTCCTGGATGCTAGGAATATAAGTACAAAGAATGAAACAATCCCTATTGAAAAGAAGCTTACATTCTAATGAGGAAAACTGAAAATACATGATAATATATATACATATATATGTGTGTGTGTATGTAAAGTTAACAAGTACATACATATATAAAATAGTTAAATAGTTAGAATAAGAGAGAAGTCGCTAGCAGCTGTTGGTTTAGGAAAGGTTTTGAGCAGAGGGATGTCTGAGCTCCATTTTAAAGGAAGAGAATATATGTAGTAGAGGTAAGGAGAGAGGCAACCAGTGAATAAGCATGGCAATGAGAGATGGCATATTATAGGTGAAGAACAGACAGAAAATTAATCTGGCTAGAGCAAAGAATACAGGAGGAGAATAATGTCCAAACAATCTGGAATGGTAGATTCAGGATAAATTGGGTAGAGCTTTAAAAGCTAAAGAGAGCACTTCATATTCTAAAAGCCATTGGAGTTTGTTGAGTCTGGGAGTCACATGGTCAGATCTGCACTTAAAAGGCAAATTACTTTGGAAGTAAAGTGTAAAATGGATTGTAGTGGTGAGAGACATGAGGCTGAGAAAACAATTAGGAACAATAATCTAGTGAAGAAACTATAGGGGTCTGAACTAAAGTTTGTGAGAGGAAGGAAGGAATATATGAAGTGAGGGATAGAAGATAATGCTGAAATTACCAACCAGAGACCCTGGAAGGATGGTGGTGCTATTGATAAAGAAAAGGACAAAGAAAGGAAGGTTGGAGGAGGGGGAGTGAGAGGGGATAATCAATTTAGTTTAGACATGTTGAATGAAGATATCTCTGGGACATCCAGTTTGAGACTGATGATCCAAGACTGAAGCACAAGGAAAAGAGAGAAACTACAGTTAGATAGGAAGATCTGGTATTCAACTTCATAGAAATGATAATTAAACCCATGTGAACTAGTAGAGTTATCAACAGGAGAATTGAGTAGGAAGAGTCAGCCATTGGAGAAGGAATTACAGAAGAGAACTGGAAATGGGGATAAAGCTGGAATTGGAAGTTCCCCCCCATGCCCCCAATAGTCCGACCTCCTGGAGGTGGCCTGATATTATGGCTCACTTCACCTCCTTTGCGCATGCGTAGGGGGAGCAGCGGGAGGAGAATTATAACAGATGTTAGAGGAAAGGGCTTAGAATAGTGGAATGGGGGGTGGATCAGGTTTAAGGGCTAGAGGTAATCCTTCTCCAGGGTCTCCAGACTGGCAGACTCTTTGGCTCATGGTGAGGGTGAGGAGGATGTCAAAGGTCAAAGTATGACTTCACAACGCTGGAGTTGTTCAGCATATAAGGTCTGGCAGATGGGGATTCATGAAGAGTGGGAGTAGAAGTGAAAAAGGGGGTTCCCCCCTCCCCCTCGGGAAAAGAGGCCAGTAGCTCTTTGTTCCTGAAGACATCCCTTGTTAAGGACACACCTCCTTCCCCACCACGGCTCCTGATGCCTTACCTCCCTGACTAGGGTGGGGGGCAATTAGGGATGAAAGACCTGAAAGAAAGGAAGCTGTAACTCTCCCTTCCCCCCATCTCAGACCAGCTCTTGCAGACACCAGTCTTTCAGCTTTCAACTTGACCCATTCCAGCATGCAAATCTGTAGCCTCCCCCCTTCTCCTCCTCCTCCTAGCATGGGGCTGCCAGATTCAAAAAGCTAGAAGAGATCTTTGATTTCAATCTGAGAGGTACTGTGGAAAAGGAATTGGCTTTGGAATCAGGAGTTCCTGATTCCTGACCAGCCATGGAATGAGTCTCATTTTCTCACCCGTAAAATGAGGATAATATTCTTTGTACTACTTGCCCAAGATCACCAGTTGGGCAGGGTGTCCACAAGGGTTTATTAAGCATCTACATTTATTTGTTTTATTTATTTATTTATTTATTTGGCAATTGGGGTTAAGTAACTTGCCCAGGGTCACACAGCCAGGAAGTGTTAAGTGTCTGAGACCACATTTAAACTCGGGTCCTCCTGAATTCAGGGCTGGAACTCTATCCACTACGCCACTTAGCTGCCCAGCATCTACATTTATTAAGTGGTAGGCACTGTGCTAAGAGTTGAGGATGCAAAGAAGAGGAAAAACTGTTCTGAAGGAGCTCACAATCTACTCTAACCAACTATTTATAAACAAGATGTGTACAACTCTTTGTGACCTCATTTGGGGTTTTCTTGGCAAAGAAACTGCAGTGGTTTTTATTTTTTTTCCTCCAGCTCATTTTATAGCTGAGAAAACTGCAGAGGATAAAGTGATTTGCTCAGAGTCATCCAGCTAGGAAGTGTCTGAGGCCAGATTTGAACTCAGGAAGAGCACTCTTCTTGACCCTGCCCTGACACTATGCTAGCTAGATGCTCAAGAAATAAACAGGATAAATTGGATACAGACTCAAAAAGGAAGGTAACATGATTGAGGAGGCCTGGGAAACGGGGTGATATTTTAACTGTGATATAAAGGAAATCAGGGAAACCAGGAGGCAGAGATGAAGAGGGAAAGTATTTCAAGTATAGCCTGTGAGAAGGCTGAGTCCAAAGATTCAGCTAAAAATAACAAGAGCCAGGGCTGGACTTCCATTCCCCTGCCTCTCTGATCAGTATTCTTGATTCTACAAGACTCCTACTATGTGCCAGGTATTAGGAAAACAGAGGAAGGATAGATTGGACCAGAACATTTCCCAGAGCTCTGCTAGAGGTTCCTGGTTAGTTTCTGGTATTGAAGATGATTGGTACTAGAGTCAGGAAGAAGCTTTCCCTCAATCAATGATCATATCTTCTGTCTGTCCCATACCAAATCCGGAGGGATCAGAAAATGTCATATACTACCAGAAAAAGAATTAAGAAGACTGAATGTAAATCAACACATACTATGTTCACTTTTTTTTTTTAATCTCTCTCATGGTTTTTCCCCTTTGCTCTGATTTTTTTTCTCTCCCAACATAATTCATAAAACAACATCTATTAAAAAAAAAATACAAGAAAAAAAAAAAGGAAAAAGAAAAGAGAATATATACTACAAGTGAATCTGAGACTGTGCTTCAAATCCATGGCTGCCATTTCTTTGTGTTTCCTTCTCTAAATATAGTGTGAAAAACAAACAACAATCCTGAGAGCTAGAAGTTTCTAGCCTTGAGAACTACTTGAACAGCGTTCCTTCTACACTGAATCAGCATGCAGAGTACTTCCAGGAACTTTGTATAGGAGATGACCATTGTGAAAGGGTTATTTTAAACCTGAAGGTACTGAGAGCTACGTATGACTGGGCCAGGGTATCTGGATCTGCAAGCTGCTAGAATAACAAATACTAAATAAATGAGAACTATCTATTCATCAATCCCACATAGTCATCATCACTTCCCAGGAACACAAGAGATGTAATGAGTTACTGTCTTAAGTATTTTTTTTAACACTCCCTTTTTGAATCACTTTTGTTTCAAGCATTTCTTTTATGGTAGGGAAATATAGAGAGATGTATAGCTCTCCTATATTTGATATCCATTTTGTACATTGAATTCCTTTTTAAAGAAAATCATGAAAATTTCTTCTGGGAGAGATCTTGGATAACTATAGTTTAAGAATTCTTCTTGGGGTTCTACAAGAAAAGATGGGTCTTTAGGATCAGGCTGCCCATTGGATTGAACCTGGCCTTCAGAAGTCTATAGCAGGAGTTCCCTACAAAATAGTTCTCACTCTGGAGGAAACTACATTCAACTGGGAAAATAAACATTTATAGATAAATAATAGATATACCCAAAATAAGTTTTCAAGTATAGGAGGAAATCAGAAAAGTACTCCTGATTGAAGAAGATAGTTCTTGAGTTGAATGTTGAAGGGAACTAGAGACTTGTAGAGGCCAAAGTTCAGAGGGTAAATATTCCAAGCATAGAGAGGGAAGCAACAAATACAAAAGCATGAAGACAGGAAGAACAGCAAGCAAACTGACTAGGTTAGAATGTGTAGTGGAGGTGGGAAATAATGTGTAATTGGCCTAGAAAGATAGGCTGAAGCCAAATTATGAATCCTAAGTAATCTGTGGTTGTTTGTCCTTTGTTCTCAGAGGACCATGACATCCCTCTCTAGTCTAATGCTCAGTACAGCCCAAACCCCGTACAGTTCTCCAATGAGGGAGTATTGTGCTAAAATTGGGGGTCCCTATTAATTTATGAGTATTGGTAATCATGACCTCCTGGTTCTCTAGAGTCCCTCCCCCCCTTACTACCAACTTATTTTTTCCACTTTACAGATCAGAAAGAATTCCAAATCATTTGCTCTTCAATCTTTTTCCAATCCTTACTTTCAGATATCCACAGGATACCTAGAAGAAACATACCCTACCCAAAACAATTCAATTCAAATTCCAAAACATCCCCACCCCCAATATCTCCATTCATTGAAATCCTCTTCCTTCTAAGCCAAGGTTGGGTCACGTGGCTCCTTGAAACCTTCTATAATTGACTCCAGTCAACAAGCATTTAATAAGTACCTATTAGCTGGCAGGCACTGTGCTAAGAGTTGGGGATACCAAGAAAGGGAAAAGACAGTCCCTGTTGTTAAGGACCTCACAGGCTAATGGGGAAGATAGCAAACAAACAAGTATGTACCAAAATATCATGTGTGTGTGTGTGTGTGTGTGTGTGTGTGTGTGTGCATATATACTCGCACACACACAGAGAAAAGATAAATTGAATTAGTAGAGTGAAGGCATTAGCATTAAAAGAGATTGGGAAGTAATCTCTCTACA